>NW_028319311.1:950000-1015000 GCF_062004578.1 Staurois parvus | reverse complement strand
GAGGAGGCCTGGCTCCCAGTCTCCGCTCTAATTCATCCCAAAGGTGTTCTATGGGGTTGAGGTCAGGACTCTGTGCAGGCCAGTCAAGTTCCTCCACCCCAAACTGGCTCCTCCATGTCTTTATGGACCTTGCTTTGTGCACTGGTGTGCAGTCATGTTGGAACAGAAAGGGGCCATCCCCAAACTCTTCCCACAAAGTTTGGAGCATGAAATTGTCCAAAATGTCTTGGTATGCTGACGCCTTAAGAGTTCCCTTCACTGAAACTAGGAAGCCAAGCCCAACCCTTAAAAACAACCCCACACCATAATCCCCCTCCACCAAACTTTACACTTGGCACAATGCAGTCAGGCAAGTATCATTCTCCTGGCAACTGCCAAACCCAGACATGTCCATCAGATTGCCAGACAGAGAAGGTGATTCGTCACTCCAGAGAACATGTCTCCACTGCTCTAGAGTCCAGTGGAGGCGTGCTTTACACCATGGCATCCGACGCTTTGCATTGCACTTGGTGAAGTAAGGCTTGGATGCAGCTGCTCGGCCATGGAAAACCATTCCATGAAGCTCTCTACGCACTGTTGTTGGGCTCATCTGAAGGCCACACCAAGTTTGGAGGTCTTTAGCTATTGACTCTGCAGACAGTTGGCGACTTCTGCGCACTGTGCGCTTCAGCATGCACTGACCCCGCTCTGTCATGTGATGTGGCCTACCACTTGGTGGCTGAGTTGCTGTTGTTCCCAGTTGCTTCCACTTTGTTATAAACCCACTAACAGTTGAGCGTGGAATATTTAGTAGCCAGGAAATGTCATGGACGTATTGCACAGGTGGCCACCTATCACGGGACCACGCTTGGAGTCACTGAGCTCCTGAGAGCGACCCATTCTTTCACCAATGTTTGTAGAAGCAGTCTGCATGCCTAGGGGATGATTGTATACACCTGTGTCCATGGAGGGGATTGGAACACCTGAATCACATGATTGGGAGGGTGGGCCCAATACTTTTGGCAATATAGTGTATCTTTCATGCAGGGATCCAATGTGAAGTTTCTGTACCATCTATGATAACTGATAATCTCTTACAATGTCTTGGCTTTATTGCACGGCTCTTAGAAGAAAATACATTAATGAAAATGTGATATTTATAAGGAACTATGAAACACAAGGTCGCCTGAAGTTGCGTTCACTTCTCCCCGGCTACAGGTCAGGTACACACACTGGAAACGCGACGCAGTCACAAAGATGGTGATTAAATATATTTTCCTTTTCAGAGAGTCTACGCCCTCCATGATTAATCATTTGGAGGTTTGTGCTGACAGTGCTTTAAAATACTTAAGCTAATTGTAGACTATCAGGGTCCGATGTGTCTAAGAAGGCTGAAATTATAATTCAGAATACAATTAATAGTAAGTTTTTGAAATATATTCCGCCGTGATCAGTGACGGCGCTTGTTAGATGTTTTAGAGCATTAAAACTCCAAACTGCAAATTCATTTCATATCTCATTAAATTGTCTTCTTCTTTGGCGGAGTTTGAGGAGCTGTAAATCCAGGCTTCCGCAGTAGGGATTTGCAGAAAAGAGCATTTTGTGACTTTTGTTTTAAAGTGTGATTGGGATCATAAAAGAAAAACTTGAGAATGTTGTAATGCTTTGGTAGTATACCTTCAATACCTTCATACTATAGCCATGCCATGCAACCAAATGGCTATTTTATGACCTTCTGGCTTGTCACAAGTACCTTTTATTTAAACAATGTATTTTATTTAAAGGAGAAGTACAGCCAAAGCTCTTTTGGCTGTTCTTCTCCTGTGGATCACGAGTGCAGTTCATTCTGCACTCCTGTGACCCATTTTCAGCCAACTATGAGCTGAAGGCCGCTGTCAGCTGATGTCACTCAACTGGTCCAGGCTGGGGAAAGATCCCGACTTTAAAGTCGGGATCCACCCCAGAGTCTGGAGCTGCACTAGGCTTAACCTCTCAGAAAGCCACTGAGAGCCTGAGCCAGCCTCTCCCTCCCCCTCCACAGCCCAGCATTCCAGTGAACCCGGGGGCAGAGCAGACAGCGGTGATTGACAGTTCCTCTCTCTGCTCAGAGCGGTGGAGAGAACTCAGTGATAAATGGTCATGTGATCGCTGAGTTCTCACACTTAGAGCTGGCGGGGGTCAGATGCAGCATTGGGTAAGTATGCAGCATCCTAGGTAAGTATGATTTGGAAAAAAAACCCAAAGCCATACTTCTCTTTTAAAGTAGTTGTAAACCTCTGAAATGAAAAATGAACAAAGCATATCTCTCTATATTGTGTGCATGCCTCAATCCAAAGCACCTCATGTGATTTCTGTCTGCTGTGTTCCCTATGCTGTTTGCATGAGTCACTTGTGATAGTCTATGCTGACACCAAGCAGTTCCTCGGAGCCCTGCTCCCTCAGCACACAACAGGTGATTGACAGTCTCAGCTGTGTATGTTTCCCTATAGGATTCTGTAGAGGGGGTGTGTCTATTCCCTCCACTCAGGTGTCCAATTACACTCAGCTCCTTGCTCTATGCTGTGCAGTCCCCTGGGTGCATCTGGAGCTGAGAAATGCTGTGTAAATTCTGTACTTTGAACGGCTGTAGAGAGGAGAGCGCTGCAGACACACAGGTAAAGGAACACAAGGGGGCGCCAAATTAATGCATCATTAAAACACAGGTTTATTAAAAAGCCGTTGGGCAACTCACATGTAAAAAGAGAAAGGCAGGCATGTCTGATTTATCTGCAGTCTGATGGTCGGCACAAGTCAGCTTCTCCTACTGGTCTGATGTTTCTGCCCCCCACCACACTCAAGGACCATGGCTGATCATGACCAGAAGTATCAGGGCCAGCATGGAATTCAAACGCAAGTGTTGTCACCAAGGAGCTGCAGCAAGGTGCGTGGTTATGTGTTTCAAAGCTTCCGCTTCTTTATCAAACATAAAAAAATTAAACATGACAGCACAACAAAAAAAAGCATGTGGATAACCAATCTGGGGATTTGGGTGGGAGAAATGTTGAAATCTCATTTGTGACCAAAGACTATTCCATTGGGAAGGGGAGGCATAATAAAAATGGAATGGAAGAAGTAGACTAGGAAATGGCGAAGTGTTTTCACAGTGAGGACATCAATAGATAGTAGGGTAAGGTGTAGCCATACATTTGTGCTCTACTGGTACTTTAGGGATGGAGAAGTAAATAAAAGGGGGAAGGGAAGACAAACAGGGGCAAAAGAGATGAAATGGATAGAGGTACGCAGAGCACAGGCCAAGAAGAGACTGGGAAGTAAGAGGAAAGGGGGAGATGAAGTGAGGTTGAGTAAGGAGAGTGGTAGGATGATGGAAGCAGTTGAGTGGGCAGGGGAGGGCATGAGCCAGAAGACTGGGAAGGTGACTGCTGGAAGACCAAGAATTGAGCCACATTTAGCTTTAGTTCTAGATTCTCTTTAGCTTCCTCTGAAGCATCCAGAGAACATCAGAATGTTCATTTGTTGTCTGTCAGGCACCATTTTTTCTCTATCTAAATGTACTTTTAAGTAAAGAGTGGAGTCCTCTTGGGTTACTCTCATTTCATTCTTGGATTGATCTAGGGGACTGCTGGGGTGGGCTATGCCCTCCTCCAGATTTTAGTTGCGCCTTCCCCAAAACCAAACCTAACCTGCCACTATACTGCCATTATACTACCCTAACCTGCCACTACGCTGACCTAAATTGACACAATACCACCCTAATCAGATACTATACTGCCCTAGCTTGACATTATACTGGCCTAGCCAGACACTATACTGTACTTGACTGACACTATACTGATCTCAGTTAGGCATTGTGTAGGGAGAAGGAGCTCTGCTGCCTGTGCCAAAGCTGGGGGCAGTGCAGGGATGGGAGCATGAGCTGTGCCCCTGTCCTCGGCCCTGCCAGCAGTAACCCCTGTCATTTGTGCTGTCAGCAGTGACCCCTGTCCTCTACCCTGCTGAGCTCTGATCCTCTGCCCCTCTGACATTTTTTATTGCACCCCACATCAGACTTGCTACATCCAGCCCTGATTTCAAGTAACCTGAGACTACCAAGGTTACACCCTAGGGTGCTAGGATGAGGACCCACACCATCTTGTGATGCTACTTATTGTCTTGTGACTGGTTTTTGCATTTCTTGACAGGCATGTCTTGGATCTTGTAAAGGTAGATTCTGGTTATTCAGGTCAGAAGAAGACATTTGGGAACTGTGGTTTGATGAAAAATGCCTTTGTGAATATTTCCCAGTTGGTGATGGTACTGCATGCTACATGTGCCACCTCCTCCATAGGGAACCATGTGTTCCATATGTCTATTCATTTGCTACATCTAGCACTTAACCCAATAGTGAGATTAGTAGCAGAATTGAACTACAACGTAGTAGAAATCCACTATGTAACTCTAATCTATTCATGTACTGTAGCTGCCAGCAAATAGTCTTGATAGATTTAAATTCTCCAGTGTAGCCCTAGCCTAAGAGTTAGCCCAATGGTTATATTTAGGGCTACTGGTAGGGTTGAAGTTAGCACTAGATTTAGTGTTAGGGTTGTAGCGGATACATACATTGTAGCAGAAATGCCAACAAAAGAAGACAATACAACTGTTCTGTTAGGAGAGCTTTTACTCAATAAACCACTCTAATGTTCTTCAAGTGCACTTCTGATTAGTCAGGAACAATTACGAGCAAACACGAGTTCAGGTCAAGGCTGCAGTTCTTATGAGTCTGGTTTGCTTTGCATTCATATCCGCACTAATAACTGAACAGGTCTTTTGTTGATCAGCAGTAGACTAATCCTCTCATAATGAATCTGGCACCTCAACTTGCAGAGTTATCATGGATCAACTCACTCCCAGATGAGGGGTGAGGCCTTGCTGTCCATAACAAATGGGTTCCTGTCTCTCTTTACTCTCTGCCCAGTTCAAGGACCCTTTGTGATTTATAGCACATCTACATGCATAATGGCCTTCTGAAATCTTGAAAGAACTCTGTGTCAGAACTAGACACAGGCTTTCCCAAGATGGCACACAGATCCCATGGAAGAGGACATATTGGTCTCATGTTTGGCTCCCCTTAGTGCCAGAAGTAGACCACGGATTTGTGACTGCTATGTTTACACAGAAAGGAAAAGTGGCTTAGAATTCATAGGATTGCTGCCCCACAGTTTATCCAGAGGAAGGCAAAAAAACCCAGCAAAGCATGATCCAATTTGTTCCTGCAGGGAAAAAAATTCCTTCCTGATCCCCCGAGAGGCAATCGGATATTCCCTGGATCAACTTTACCTATAAATGTTATATCCAGTTATATTCTGTGTATCCAAGAAAGAATCCAGGACTTTCCTACAGCAATCCACTGAGCTGGCCACAACCAACTCTTGAGGGAGTCTATTCCACATTCTCACAGCTCTCACTGTGAAGAAACCTTTCCGTGTTTGGAGATTACATTTCTTTTCCTCCAGACGTAAAGGGCGCCCCCTTGTCCTCTGTGATGACCTCAGGGGGAATAACTCTACACCGAGTTCACTATATGAACCACTATGTATTATACATGGAGATCATATCCCCCCTTATGTATTATACATGGTGATCATATCCCCCTTATGTATTATACATGGTGATCATATCCCCCCTTATGTATTATACATGGTGATCATATCCCCCCTTATGTATTATACATGGAGATCATACCCCCCCTTATGTATTATACATGGAGATCATAGCCCCCCCTTATGTATTATACATGGTGATCATATCCCCCCTTATGTATTTTACATGGAGATCATATCCCCCCTTATGTATTATACATGGAGATCATATCCCCCCTTATGTATTATACATGGAGATCATATCCCCCTTATGTATTATACATGGAGATCATATCCCCCCCTTATGTATTATACATGGAGATCATATCCCCCCTTATGTATTATACATAGAGATCATATCCCCCCTTATGTATTATACATGGAGATCATATCCCCCCTTATGTATTATACATGCTGATCATATCCCCCCTTATATATTATACATGGAGATCATATCCCCCTTATGTATTATACATGGATATCATATCCCCCCTTATGTATTATACATGGAGATCATATCCCTCCCCCCTTATGTATTATACATGGAGATCATATCCCCCCTTATGTATTATACATGGAGATCATATCCCCCCTTATGCATTATACATGGAGATCATATCCCCCCTTATGTATTATACATGGAGATCATATCCCCCCTTATGTATTATACATGGAGATCATATCCCCCTTATGTATTATACATGGAGATCATATCCCCCCTTATGTATTATACATGGAGATCATATCCCCCCCTTATGTATTATACATGGAGATCATATCCCCCCTTATGTATTATACATGGAGATCATATCCCCCCCTTATGTATTATACATGGTGATCATATCCCCCTTATGTATTATACATGGAGATCATATCCCCCTTATGTATTATACATGGAGATCATATCCCCCCTTATGTATTATACATGGAGATCATATCCCCCCTTATGTATTATACATGGTGATCATATCCCCCTTATGTATTATACATGGAGATCATATCCCCCTTATGTATTATACATGTAGCAGGCTCCTTGTACAATAGGATTCAGAAGGAATCACATGTTCAGCAGTCAGTCCTTTCTCTCTCTCTCCTGTTTGTAAAATCTGGGCATTCTGCCAAGTTCATGACTCATCCACTACACAGCAAAGAACGCTGGGGGAGGGAGAAAGCAGGAAGTGAAGGGGGAGAACAGAGAGACACGAGGCTGGAGAAAAGACAGGGATATGTGGAGCCCGTCCAAGCAGAGGAGAAGGCACTACAGCATTCAGCGCGGATAGAGGGACCCTGCTGTGTGTTCAGAGTCTGGTGAGCTGTCCCCCTGGAGAGAGTAAGACACACCATTTACACTTTGCATATAGACTGGGACATCCGCACCCCACTGCTGGGATCTCACCCATCCGGGGCCCTGTGCAAGCCACAGATCCCCCTGCCTGCTTTGCCCCTCACCACCAGTGTAATTGAGACTGTCCGCCCCGGGGACTGACACATACTGGGAGATTGCATCCTGCGACTGCTCCTGGTCTTGGGGTGCTTTGTGTTGCGTTTAGACACTGAGGTTGGACCCTCTCAGCCCAGAAACCTAGTGAAATTGGATGTAACCCACACCAGCTGAAACTCCAAAGAAGCCTTCAGCTGCTATTTACTTCATTGTAAGGACTAAACGTGCACCAACTAGAGCTCCACCGTTACAAGGACTAGAGTGGGGGAATCTGGCTTAGCAGCCTTATTAGAGGTACCTCTTCATTGCATTCTGTTCTGACTCTGAGGTGATTTTTGGCTAACGCCCCTCAGAAGCAGAATCATACCCCGGTGTGGGTAATACATTTCATTGATAGAGCATAAGTAAGTTTATTTGTTTGATATCAGTTGTATTCTGCTTAAAGTGCGACTCTGCCATCAGGAGACTCTTGGCTGTGAAGCCCTCTAGTGGCAGACCAAATTTACTGCATTGCATAAAAGAAGAAAAGTAAGTTTTGAAGTTGAAAGGGGAACCCCACCCCTCTACACTGCATTTCATTCTCCATAAAATTGTTCTTGTTTTATTTAACCCTGTGTCAGCAAATTTCTTGGCGGGGTAATTGCTATTCATTGCCAGTTGTGCCAGAGGGATTGGGTTTGCTTAGGGTTGGATCTATTGAGCGCAGGACCCATAATATATTCCAGCCTGTCCCAAGGGGCAGTGCTACACGTGGGGGCTCGTCCAGGATTCTTGCTGCTCAATTACCCAATAACCACTCAAGCAGTGCCCTATACCAACTCCTAAGATGGACGTCGCAGCCGCGACCAAGTGGTGCAGCAGGGAAAATGCTTGCCCAGAACGGAGTGTAGTGGTCGAGTTCCCCAGAGAAATGGGGACCGAAGAACAGATTACCAAGATAGTGAATGCACTACCCACAGAGGGAAAGAAAACGTGGGAGATAGATGTGATACCCGCCTCAGACACCACCCTGGCATATGCCGTGCTAGAGTGGAAGAAGGGAATCCCTGACAGTTTCCAAGGAGCCAATATCCAAATAGAGGATGGGACAAGGCTCCAGTTACTTCAGTTGAACACCCCCGGGCCTAGTTGTACAAAACCTGAGAGGGAAGAACCCCTGTCCCAGACACCTCTAGCCACCATAGGCCCGGAATTCCTCACTGCATTGGGGGACTTCATGTTAAAATGCCGCAAAGACCCCTCTCCATACACAGGGATGTATCGGAAGCTCCGATTCTTCTCGGGTAGGCAACCAATACCTACCGGGGAGGATGGCTTTGAAGAGTGGCTAGACCAAGCCATGCAAGCACTAAGTGAATGGGACATTCCTGAGGCCCACAAGAAACAGAGGATTACGGAGAGCCTAAGGGGCCCTGCATTGGAGGCCATTTGCAACCTAAAACTTAGCAAACAGGATTGCACTGCTCAGGGCTATCTAGATATTTTACAAGATGTATTTGGGCGTACTGAAAAGGCTTCAGACCTCATCTATCAGCTAGAGCATACCTACCAAAATGAAGGGGAGAAACTCTCCAGTTACATGGGACGTCTAGACAAGATAATATACCAAATTCTGCTAAAAAGGGGAATAGGCCCTGAAAGAGTAGATGAGGTTCGGGCGCAACAAGTCCTACGGGGAGCCAGGCCCCTAGACCCCATTGCCATTCTATTACAAACTCGGCAAGATGGTGGCCTCCTGAACTATCCAGACTTGATCCGGACTGTGAGAGAGGAGGAAGCCATGTTGGATGACAAAGAGAGACAGTCAGACTCTGTTGTAGGGGTCCGGGTAGTCAATGTGGGAGGTGACACCCCTGAAGTTGAACTCCTTAAGACTCAGGTGTCCCAACTAATGGAGATGGTGACCTTACTAATGGCGGGACCGTCGGGTTTAGCGAGAGAGACGAGAGCAGTTTCTGAAAACCTGTCAGGAGTTGCCCCAACGCAAGCAACTAGTCCCACCATTCAAATGACCTGCTTTAATTGTGGAGGGACCGGACATGTCAGGAGAGTCTGTCCAAGCCCTAGGAAGCCTGAAGCTAAGCGCCAAAAACCGGCGGAAAACTTCAGAGGGCCCTGGTGAAGGAGCAACCCAGGGACCCCACCACCGTAGCTAGCTCCACTCAACCAAGTAAGAGGGGGGTGAGGAGAAAATCTGGCCCTATCCAGAAGGACCCCACCATCCCTTACAAACAGCCTAGGGAAAATGCCACTTCACCTCAGGGAGTCAGTGCACACCTCAAACCTGGGAGTCAACCACGGCTTAGGCCGAGCCAAAACTCCCCCAGGAGGAGAGTAAGGATAAGAACTGCAGAACAGAAGAAGACGACTACCTGTTCACCACTCCCTGAGAATTTAGTGGGACCCTGCCCTGACGTCCCGATTCAGGTAGAAGGGATTTATACCAGGGCTCTTCTGGACACCGGAGCCCAAGTAACCCTTCTGTACCGAGACTTCTATGACAAGCATCTGAAGCATTTGCCCTTGCAGAAGCTGGAAGATCTGGAAATATGGGGCATAGGAACCCAGAAGTTTCCCTATGATGATTACCTATCGGTCAGACTAACTTTTGATCCTTCCATGACAGGGAAGGCTGAGACTTTCGAAGCCTTAGCCGTCATCTGTCCCCGAGCGCCTGGGGCCAATAGGAGTCCCCTAATCATAGGGACCAACACCAATCTTGTCAGAAGGCTGCTGGCGCCATTGGTCGAAGAGCCCAATGATCAACCCACTTCTGTACATCCCGTGCTGAGGCAAGCATATCAGCGCCTGGTACAAGAAAGGAGAGCCCCAGCGGAAAGAATAGGGAAGATATGGCGCCTGGATCAACATGAGAAGGTGCTACAACCCGGAGAGGTGGCGTGTTTACAGGCATCAGTCAAATTGACCTGGAAGCAGCCAGGCCCCTTCATTGTCCTTGAGGCTGGTGGCTGTGAAGAGAACACAGGAGTGGAGATCCTCCCAGAGGTAGTGTCAACAAAAGCGCTACGGAGGAGCCACGGAAAGGTTTCGGTCAGTGTTCATAATCCAACTGCTGCCCCAGTGAAAATCCCAGCTCGGGTGCTGTTAGGACATGTGGATCCTGCAACCCCAATCTTGCCCACTGAGCTAGGGGACGGAAGAGAGAAAGAAATCCCTGTCGATGCGTTTTACCCAAGGAACACCCCCCTTTCCCCGGAATGGAGAGAGAGAGCGAAGAATCAACTCCTAAGGTGGCGGGCTGCATTCTCCAGAAGTGAGTTCGATGTGGGGTGTGCAGAGAGTGCCCATCATCGGATCCGACTTCAAGAAGACGCCCCATTCAGGGAAAGGGTTCGACGAGTTCCATTGGGAGATTTGGAAGACCTGCGTGAGCAATTGGCAGAGTTGAAGAGGACAGGCATCATCAGAGAGTCCCGAAGCCCATACGCCTCTCCGATAGTGGCGGTCCGGAAGAAGAACGGATCTTTAAGATTGTGCATCGACTACCGGACGCTAAACCGAAGAACTGTTCCTGATCAGTATACCACCCCCAGGATAGAGGATGCTTTGCAAAGCCTATCAGGGGCAAAGTGGTTCAGTGTGCTGGACCTGAAGAATGGGTATTACCAGATCCCCATGCACCCGGAAGACCGAGAAAAGACCGCGTTCATAACCCCAATAGGGTTCTTTGAATTTGACCGGATGCCTCAAGGTTTGTGCAACTCTCCAGCCATCTTTCAAAGGCTGATGGAGAAGATGGTGGGTGACATGAATTTAATTGAAGTACTGGTATACTTGGATGACATCATTGTGTTCGGGAAGACCCTAGAGGAACATGAGGAGAGATTGGAGAAGGTGCTCAAGAGACTTCATGATGAGGGACTGAAGTTGTCTTTGGAGAAGTGCCAGTTTTACCAACCCTCGGTCAATTACCTGGGTCATATCGTATCTGCCGATGGAGTGGCCACTGACCCCAAGAAGCTGGAAGCTATCACCTCATGGCCGAGGCCCACAAATGTCACAGAGCTCAGATCTTTCCTGGGGTTTTGCTCCTATTATCGCAGATTCGTCCAGGGCTTTGCTCAGATAGCCCGCCCACTCAATGAACTGCTCAGAAACGAAGAAGACAATGATGATGCAGATCTTTCTAGACCTGCGAAGCCAGCAGTGGGACCCAGGAGGCCTAGGGAATCTATTCAAGGACAATGGACAACCCAGTGTGAAGAGGCCTTTGAACGGCTGAAAAAGAGTCTAACCACCGCCCCAATCCTGGCCTATGCAGACCCAGCCAAGCTGTACGAATTGCATGTGGATGCAAGTAGAGATGGGTTAGGGGGAGTCCTCTATCAAGAACAGAATGGATGCTTGCGACCTGTCGCCTATGTGAGCCGGGGTTTGGCGTCCGCTGAGAAGAACTACCCCACCCACAAGCTTGAATTCTTGGCCTTGAAGTGGGCAGTAGTGGACAAACTTTGAGATTACCTATATGGAGCAGAATTCGTGATAAAAACAGATAATAACCCCCTCATATACATTCTCACTACAGCTAAGCTGGATGCTACTGGCCACAGGTGGTTAGCTGCCTTATCGGAGTTCACTTTCAGCCTCAGTTATCGGCCAGGGATTGGGAATAGGGATGCAGATGCCTTATCCCGAAGACCTCACTGTTCCAAGGATTCCCCAGAAGAGTGGACTCAGGTGCCCTTTGAAGGGGTACGAGCCTTATGCCAAGGAGTGGAACACCGAACAAGAGGTGGGTCCAGGGCAGAAGACATTGGGATTTCGGCGTCTGGCGTTCCCAGGTGTTATTGCAATGTCACCCAGGTTGGGGGTGAAGGCCTGCCCAAGCTTTCCAGGAAGGATCTGCGAAGAGATCAGTTGGAAGACCCCCTCTGCGGCCTAGTATTGAAGGCTTTAGAAAGCAAAAGCCCTGATTTGCTTCTTACATCGTCAAGGGAGGCCCGGCGGATACATCGTGAGTGGGATCGGCTACAGTTACGCCACGGAGTGGTCTACCGAAGGGGCCCCTCTGATGATCCTGAAGAGAAATGGCAGCTATTTTTGCCCGCAAAACACAGAGAAACGGCGCTGGCCACTCTGCATGATGACCATGGCCATCTGGGACCAGAAAGAACCTTTTGTTTGGTAAGAGACCGCTTCTACTGGCCCTGCATGCGGACAGAAGTTGAAAGTTACTGTCACTCCTGCATCCGATGTATTCAGAGGAAGACTCTGCCTCAACGAGCTGCCCCAATGGGCCACCTTCAAAGTCAGGGACCCATGGAGTTGGTGTGCATTGACTTCCTGTGCCTGGAGTCGGATCAGAGTGGACAGGGAAATATCCTGGTAGTGACTGACCATTTTACCAGGTATGCCCAGGCTTTTCCTGCTAGAGATCAGTTAGCATCAACTGTGGCAAAGATTTTAGTAGAAAGGTTCTTTGTGCATTACGGACTACCACAACGTATCCACTCAGACCAAGGGAGAGATTTCGAGAGCAATCTCATCAAGAGACTCTTGAGTCTACTAGGCATCCAAAAGTCGAGGACTACTCCATACCATCCTCAGGGAGATCCTCAGCCAGAGAGATTCAATCGTACCCTCCTGAATATGCTCGGGACTTTGACTTCAGTGCAAAAGCAACACTGGAGTAAGCATGTAGCAGCCATCGTACATGCCTACAATAGCACCGCCAACGACGCTACAGGATACTCTCCTTACCGGCTGATGTTCGGCCGGGAAGCCCGACTGCCAGTAGACTTGGCTTTTGGAACCTCTGTAGACTATACCTCTGCAGCTTCCCATAGAGGATATGTGGACCGCCTAAGGAAAAGCCTGAAGATTGCTTATGAGAAGGCTCAAGCCACCTCAGACTCCAGGGGTCAGAGAAACAAAGAGAACTTTGATCTCAGGGTGCGAGTATAGGACTTACAATCTGGAGACAGAGTCTTACTGAGAAATCTGGGTATCCCTGGAAAACACAAGTTGGCGGATAGGTGGCGATCAGAGCCCTATGTCATCTGCAAACAATTGCCTGGATTGCCAGTTTACCAGATTCGACCGGAAAAGGGTGTTGGCCCACTCAAAACCTGGCACCGCAACCACCTTTTGCCTTTGTCAGATGCAGTCCATCTACCATCACAATCTGATCCACAGTCTACCCCCTCAACTTCTCAGAGGACTAGACCTGTGACCAGGTCTCAACCCACACCACCTCCTGCAGATGAAGAGGACAGTGAGAGTGAGGAGGTAGGGACAGATTTGCTGTGGCCATCTGACATTTCCGAACCCAGTATTCCTTCTTCCACTGGAGTGACTGACGTAGTTCCTCTTAGGCCAGAGGCTCCTGAATTTGTGCCTCAGGCCCAACCTGCAGAAGACTTGCAAGAACCTGAAGACTGGTGGTCCATTGTTGATGAGGGAGAAGATGTGGAGGAAGCTGAACTGGGAGAGACAGAGAGCATCGAGCAAGAAGCGAGGGTTGATGAGTCAGTAGTGTCAGAACCAACATCGGAAGCAACGCCAGAACCATTGCTAGAGCCCAGAGAACAGAGAGAGCGTAGAGTTATTCAACCCCCAAAGAGACTGACATATGATGTGTTGGGTGAAAACTCTGAGGAAGTAGTACATGCTTCTCAAAGGAATCTCGTGACGCCTGGTTCTCCTATAGCAGTTTCGGTAGAGAACAGCCCCAACTCACCCCCTGGCACATCTGGTTGGGCCATTCCCATTAGTGTGGCCTATGGGCAGGACAACCCTCACTCTGCTACATGGTGGGAGGTTCCTCTGCCAGATTCTTATGCAAGTGTGAATAATTTAATTTCCTGTGTGTACTAACTTTGCTTTTTCTCCGCGTGTATATAAAAAGCATGTAACAGGTTGTTTTTACTGCTGTCTTTGGAGGACCAAAGCTTCTCTGGTGGGGGGAGTGTGTAGTAGGCTCCTTGTACAATAGGATTCAGAAGGAATCACATGTTCAGCAGTCAGTCCTTCTCTCTCTCTCCTATTTGTAAAACCTGGGCATTCTGCCAAGTTCATGACTCATCCACTACACAGCAAAGAACGCAGGGAAGGGGAGGAAGCAGGAAGTGAAGGGGAGAACAGAGAGACACAAGGCTGGAGAAAAGACAGGGACATGTGGAGCCTGTCCAAGCAGAGGAGGAAGCACTACAGCGCCCAGCGCGGATAGAGGGACCCTGCTGTGTGTTCAGAGTCTGGTGAGCTGTCCCCCTGGAGAGAGTAAGACACACCATTTACACTTTGCATATAGACTGGGACATCCGCACCCCACTGCTGGGATCTCACCCATCCGGGGCCCTGTGCAAGCCACAGATCCCTCTGCCTGCTTTGTCCCTCACCACCAGTGTAATTGAGACTGTCTGCCCCGGGGACTGACACATGCTGGGAGATTGCATCCTGCGACTGCTCCTGGTCTTGGGGTGCTTTGTGTTGCGTTTAGACACTGAGATTGGACCCTCTCAGCCCAGAAACCTAGTGAAATTGGATGTAACCCACAGCAGCTGAAACTCCAAAGAAGCCTTCAGCTGCTATTTACTTCATTGTAAGGACTAAACGTGCACCAACTAGAGCTCCACCGTTACAAGGACTGAAGTGGGGGAATCTGGCTTAGCAGCCTTATTAGAGGTACCTCTTTATTGCATTCTGTTCTGACTCTGAGGTGATTTTTGGCTAACGCCCCTCAGAAGCAGAATCGTACACCGGTGTGGGTAATACATTTCATTGATAGAGCATAAGTAAGTTTATTTGTTTGATATCAGTTGTATTCTGCTTAAAGTGCGACTCTGCCATCAGGAGATTTTTGGCTGTGAAGCCCTCTAGTGGCAGACCAAATTTACTGCATTGCATAAAAGAAGAAAAGTAAGTTTTGAAGTTGAAAGGGGAACCCCACCCCTCTACACTGCATTTCATTCTCCATAAAATTGTTCTTGTTTTATTTAACCCTGTGTCAGCAAATTTCTTGGCGGGGTAATTGCTATTCATTACCAGTTGTGCCAGAGGGATTGGGTTTGCTTAGGGTTGGATCTATTGAGCGCAGGACCCATAATATATTCCAGCCTGTCCCAAGGGGCAGTGCTACATACATGGATATCATATCCCCCTTATGTATTATACATGGAGATCATATCCTCCTTATGTATTATACATGGTGATCATATCCCCCCTATGTATTATACATGGTGATCATATCCCCCCTTATGTATTATACATGGAGATCATATCCCCCTTATGTATTATACATGGAGATCATATCCCCCCTTATGTATTATACATGGTGATCATATCCCCTTTATGTATTATACATGGAGATCATATCCCCCTTATGTATTATACATGGTGATCATATCCTCTTTATGTATTATACATGGTGATCATATCCCCCCTTATGTATTATACATGGAGATCATATCCCCCCTTATGTATTATACATGGTGATCATATCCCCCCTTATGTATTATACATGGAGATCATATCTCCCCTTATGTATTCTACATGGAGATCATATCCCCCCTTATGTATTATACATGGTGATCATATCCCCCCCTTATGTATTATACATGGAGATCATATCCCCCCTTATGTATTATACATGGAGATCATATCCCCCCTTATGTATCATACATGGAGATCCTATCCCCCCCTTATGTATTATACATGGAGATCATATCCCCCCTTATGTATTATACATGGAGATCATATCCCCCCCTTATGTATTATACATGGAGATCATATCTCCCCTTATGTATTATACATGGAGATCATATCCCCCCTTATGTATTATACATGGAGATCATATCCCCCCTTATGTATCATACATGGAGATCATATCCCCCCCTTATGTATTATACATGGAGATCATATCCCCCTTATGTATTATACATGGTGATCACATCCCCCCTTATGTATTATACATGGAGATCCTATCCCCCCTTATGTATTATACATGGAGATCATATCCCCCCTTATGTATTATACATGGAGATCATATCCCCCCTTATGTATCATACATGGAGATCATATCCCCCCCTTATGTATTATACATGGAGATCATATCCCCCTTATGTATTATACATGGTGATCATATCCCCCCTTATGTATTATACATGGAGATCCTATCCCCCCTTATGTATTATACATGGAGATCATATCCCCCCTTATGTATTATACATGGAGATCATATCCCCCCTTATGTATTATACATGGAGATCATATCCCCCCTTATGTATTATACATGGAGATCATATCCCCCCTTATGTATTATACATGGAGATCATATCCCCCCTTATGTATTATACATGGTGATCATATCCCCCTTAATCTCCTCTTCTAAAGAGAAGAAATTCAGTTCCTCTAATCTTTCCTCATAGCTGAGCCTCCACATCCTACAGGGATTATGGTTACCCAGGGCTTTTTTCAGCTGGAATGTGGGGGAATGCAGCTAAGGAACCTCCTGCACTGTATGTATGTAATGGTAAGGGGTGATTGGGTGTGCTGGAATGTCTTTTGATCGTGGTGACTGGGGGATCTATTGTCACTGGAGGGGATCTATTTTTGCATGGTGGTCTATTGTTTCCGGGGAGGTCTATTGTTACTAGTGGGGGATCTATTGCTGTTGAGGAGTCAATGGTCGCTAGAAGAGATTTACTGTTGAGGGAGGGGTCTATTGTTGCTGGTTGCTAAAGAGTCTATTGATGTTGGCTGTTGGGAAATCTGTTGTTGCTGGGGTGGTGTTTTGTTGCGGGGGTCCATTGTTGCTGGGGGGGATTCTATTTTACTGCCTTTATTATCATTAACAAATTACTTAGCACCGCAAAATGATGCCTGGCTCTGTATTTCAAGAAAAGGAGCTCCCCTAACCCTCAGGAGCTATTTAGAGCTCATTGAACACAACAAAAAACACATTCTTTTCACCTCCTGTGTTACTGCAATGCATTTGCCAAGAGGCAGTTTTGCTAAAACCTCCCAATTTTTACATACATTTTGGCAGTAGATGGAACCACAGTGAGAGTGGAACCCCATTTAAGGTGAAGACCTTGACTAAAGCAGCCATTTTGGCTCGATCGGATTCCTGAGCCAACGCACCCAGTATGGGGAAAAGTTTTCTCAGCACAGAAAACAAATGCTTCAACTTTATTGCAGCTGGGGGAACAGTCAACCTTAACAGCCTGGAGATCCCTTATCCTCTGCCTCGTTCCATGTACAAGAACCCATAATTCTATTTAACAATATGAGAAACGTTCCTTTAAAAGGAGATTATTTTTAATTAGCTGGCATGATGATGCATTTAAGAGCAGCTCTTGCTACCAAGCTTAAACTAGTTTATTCATGTGTATAATTAATCTTCGAACACGTATGGCGTTCTTCTGGGACCGCAACCATCAAAATATCGTCTAAGGGAGCTAATCGCTGCTCAATGACATAGTCATTTGGGCATTGAAAATGCTTGAAGATTCCACCACGAGTGTTACATTAAATCTTCATTCTAAAATTAAACCAAATTTGATTGCATCTCGCAACCTTTTGATAACTGTGGCAATGAACAGGTCCTCTTTGTGTTTGCTTGTGAATACGCATTGCTGCCAATGTCATTGAAGAGTGTATAAGTATACCCAGGGGCGATCTGACCAATTGGAAACTTGTGCACTTCCCGAGGGCCCGGGGTCAGTAGGGGGCCCCATGAGATGCCCCTGGTACCTTTTTCATAGGCTTTTTTGAGTTTGGGCAAGGACACAGGGGCCCCATGATCCCCTATTGCCCGGGGGCCCAATGAGTTGTCAGTTCGCCCCTGTGTATACCCCAACAATGACGGTTTCTTATTTACTCCCTTTTAGTCTATTAAATACATCATTGAAAGGGTTTTGTTATATCTGTTGACCTTGATGGAAATCTGATCAGCTGATATGTTCCTGTGCTGACTATTATCATTTACGTAATTCCCAGAGAACTACAGAACCATGCCCTTCTGTGTTATGGAGGAGGGCAATGGTTCTGTAGTCCTAACACACTTCCTGTCCAAAGGTGTTATAGCTACTCCTCCTCAGATCCAGTACAGTGTTGTCACCCAGCGACAAGATGCAGGATCCTGCGGGATCACCAGATAGGAATAATGGAACAGTTGGATAAAATTCTGATATATGCATGCTGTACCATGTACTTGTAATAAAAATGATCCTGCTCTATTTGCATTGCTTCCATTGTGTGAAATACCTGGTGATCCTATCAGTTTCAAACTGACCATGCCAGGCATGAAAGCTCATTCTTCCCAGTGTGGTCAGTTTTCTGGCTGTGCTGATGAACAGCCTGCCTGTCCTCCAATGGCTAAGACTTGTGGTGAAACGCCCCCATGCACAGCCATGCCTTTGGAAGATCAGTGTGCTGCTGTTCTCCACCTCTCTAAGCGCCCTATGCAGCTGGGAACAGAGATTATGCGATCACTTATAAAAAAGAACAAAAAAAAATATATTTATAATGTGTTTTTAAACACTATATTGCCAAAGTAATGGGTCGCCTGTCTTTCCACACACATGACCTTTAATGGCCTCCCAGTCTTAGTCCATAGGGTTCAATATTGAGTTGGCTCCGCCCTTTGCAGCTATAACAGCTTCAACTCTTCTGGGAAGGCCGTCCACAAGGTTTAGGAGGGTGTCTATGGGAAGGTTGGACCATTCTTCCAGAAGCACATTTGTCAGGTCAGGCACTGATGTCGGGGGAGGAGGCCTGGCTCGCAGTCTCCGCTCTAATTCATCCCAAAGGTGTTCTATGGGGTTGAGGTCAGGACTCTGTGCAGGCCAGTCAAGTTCCTCCACCCCAAGCTGGCTCCTCCATGTCTTTATGGACCTTGCTTTGTGGACTGGTGCGCAGTCATGTTGGAACAGGAAGAGGCCATCCCCAAACTCTTCCCACAAAGTTGGGAGCATGAAATTGTCCAAAATGTCTTGGTATGCTGATGCCTTAAGAGTTCCCTTCACTGGAAATAAGGGGCCAAACCCAACCCCTGAATTGCAACCCAACACCATAATCCCCCCTCCACCAAACTTTATACTTTATAGCACAAGTGTCCAAATACTTTTGGCAATACAGTGTGTGTATGTATAGCTTTTTTTCAGCTAGAACTGGGAGGGGATATAATATATATATATATATATATATATATATATATATATATATCAGCTTACCAGTAGGGATGAGCCAATGGTTTTTGACCCAACCTATCCCTAACTTTTACCCATCCAACCTCCTGTTTGGCGGGAGCTGAGCATCATAAACAAAAGCGGCGTGTCTACCACTTCTATATAAGACAACTGTCACCAGATCCTAATGAAACAGCATGTGCTTGCAATATTAGTAGTTTTCATTGGAAGCCTGTGTGACAGGGTGACAACACAGGAGAACAATTGTGAGAGCGTTGTCACCCTATCAGAGGATGTGCCTGAACAAGGACCTACACCGCAAGATCTTCAGGTATTATTTGTCTGAAAGCTGCAGATTTAATAAAAAATAGAAAATGACTTCAATTTGCTTTAATATTTCAAAGGCTTAATGAGTTTTTAGAGAGTTGGGTCTACATCTACAATATCCGTTGCCTCTTCTCTTTTCCCTAGACCGTTATTACAGCGACTGCGGCGAATATGGAAACATCAATATTTCCCAAATCCAACAAGAGTTATTGACAAGCAGAAGAAGTCCTGTTTAATGAGGATATTCCTTCTCAGGTAAGTGTATTTGGAGATGTTCACTGACCTGATGTATGTAGAGTAATTGTAAATTACATTGCTGTCAGTCAGTGCGGCGTAATCATAAGAGGTGCTTGGATGTGCGGCATCGACAAGTCAGATAAGACGCGAGCGATTTCGGATAAGTGACAGGGCAGTCGGCAAGATATTGCTGGCTCCGATAAGCCTTCTGTCATTCATTGATGCTTATCCAATCACCCGTTTATTGGTCTGCATAGAAGACGCTTCGGCTGAGATTAAAATTAAAATGAGTTATGATATTAACAAATCTATTTTAGGTTCTTGCTATCGATATGACAATTTAAAAAAAAAAAAAAAATCTTATTTTAAAAATGACTTCATACTTGTCATTTTAATTCCTTGCAAGATTTATATTGTTACATTTTTTTTTTCTGATTCTTTTGTTATGTTGGCAAAGCATAGAAAGCTTCAAAGCTGAACTTCAGGCAGATGATAAAGATGATATTTAATACAGTTAGGCATTCATGAAATAATAGTTAGAAGATTGAAATAAAATAGTGTTATTAAATGCAGCTAATACTCAAATCTGTCTTTATATCAGCTTTCTGTAAAGCTGCGGATCAGAGCTGCGAGCCAGATTCCTCAACAGATCACAGTGCCTGCTCGGAGAATAAAAAGGTAGATGTGGTCACCAGCAGCCTGGGGGATGTCCTGGATAAACAACCTTTTTACCCCAGAGGAGCCCCTAAAATAATGTTCAGGTCTTGGGTAATCCTTACTAAATCAATTATTGAGGATCAATAGGAAGAATTCCCATTACATTGGTGGTCAGTGAGCAGAATGCACCTCATATTAGTGGTCAGTGGGAAGCATGATCCTTACATTGGTGGTCAGTGGGAAAATGCCCCTTACATTGGTAGTTAGTGGGAAAATACCCCTTACATTGGTGGGTAGTGGAAAGAATTCCCCTCTTAAATTGGTAATTAGTGGGAAAATGCCCCTTACAGTGGTGGGCAATGGGAAGAATGCTCCTTACATTGGTGGTCAGTGGGAAGCATGATGCTTACATTGGTGGTCAGTGGGAAAATGCCCCTTACATTGGTGGGTAGTGGAAAGAATTCCCCTCTTAAATTGGTAATTGGTGGGAAAATCCCCCTTACATTGGTGGGCAATGGGAAGAATGATCCTTACATTGGTGGTCAGTGGGAAGAATGCTCCTTACATTGGTGGTCAGTACGAAGAATACCCTTTACATTGGAAGTTAGTAGAAAAATACCCCCTAAATCGGTGGGTAGTGGAAAGAATTCCGCTCTTACATTGGTAATTGGTGGGAAAATGCCCCTGACATTGGTGGTCAATGGGAAGTATGCTCCTTACATTGGTGATCAGTGGGAAGAATGCTCCTTACATTGGTGATCAGTGGGAAGAATGCTCCTTACATTGGTGGTCAGTATGAAGAATGCTCCTTACATTGGTGATCAGTGGGAAGAATGCCCTTTACATTGGTAGTTAGTGGGAAAATGTCCCTTACATTGGTGGGTAGTAGGAAGAATGCCCCCCCCCCCTTACATTAGTAATTGGTGGAAAAATACCCCTTACATTGGTGGTCAGTGGGAAGAATGCTCCTTACATTGCGGTCAGTGGGAAGAATGCTCCTTACATTGGTGATCAGTGGGACGAATGATGAAGTGTATTTTTTGTAGGATCCTCTGGCAGCTCTGCCAGCAACAACCTGCATTCATACAGAAAATACGCTTATGCACGTGTGAATGGACCGTCGCTCCACTCATTCCTAGCAGTTGGCCTTCAAGTTTTTTTTCAGTGTCAAAGGAAAGTGGAGTTCCATTTTAAGAAAGTGTTATCAGCAGTCTCCCAGGTCTCCCCGAGCTTTGTTCTGTGCTCGCATCCACAGGAAAAGTCACCTCTCGCAGACGCAGCATCACTTCGGCTCATTTGAGGATGCCAGGAGTGCGCTTAGCTCTCAAGCGCCATGTTGAGACTGCAGTGCCTTCCATGACATCTGCCTCTCCTCGCCCCCTTACATTGGTAATTGGTGGAAAAACGCCCCTTACTTTAGTGATCAGTGGGAAGAATGCCCCTTACATTGGTGATCAGTGGGAAGAATGCCCCTTACATTGGTGGTCAGTGGGAAGAATGCCCCTTACATTGGTGGTCAGTGGGAAGAATGCCCCTTACATTGGGGGTCAGTGGGAAGAATGTTCCTTACATTGGTGATCAGTGGGAAGAATGTTCCTTACATTGGGGATCAGTGGGAAGAATGTTCCTTACATTGGTGGTCAGTGGGAAGAATGCCCCTTACATTGGTGGTCAGAGGGAAGAATGCCCCTTACATTGGGGGGTCAGTGGGAAGAATGTTCCTTACATTGGTGATCAGTGGGAAGAATGCCCCTTACACTGGGGGGTCAGTGGGAAGAATGTTCCTTACATTGGTAATCAGTGGGAAGAATGCCCCTTACATTGGTGGTCAGTGGGAAGAATGCCCCTTACATTGGTGGTCAGTGGGAAGAATGCCCCTTATATTGGTGGTCAGTGGGAAAAATGCCTCTTACATTGGTGGTCAGAAGGAAGAATGCCCCTCACATTGGTGATCAGTGGGAAGAATGCCCCTTACACTGGTGAATATAGGGAAGAATGTGCCTTATATTGGTGGTCAGTGGGAAGAATGTCCCTTACATTGGTGATCAGTGGGAGGAATGTCCCTTACATTGGTGATCAGAGGGAAGAATGCCCCTTACATTGGTGAATATAGGGAAGAATGTGCCTTATATTGGTGATCAGTGGGAAGAATGCCCCTTACATTGGTGATCAGTGGGAAGAATGCCCCTTACATTGGGGGGTCAGTGGGAAGAATGTTCCTTACATTGGTGATCAGTGGGAAGAATGCCCCTTACATTGGTGGTCAGTGGGAAGAATGCCCCTTACATTGGTGGTCAGTGGGAAAAATGCCCCTTACATTGGTGGTCAGTGGGAAAAATGCCCCTTACATTGGTGGTCAGAAGGAAGAATGCCCCTCACATTGATGATCAGAGGGAAGAATGCCCCTTACATTGATGATCAGAGGGAAGAATGCTCCTTACATTGGTGAATATAGGGAAGAATGTGCCTTATATTGGTGGTCAGTGGGAAGAATGCCCCTTACATTGGTGAATAGAGGGAAGAATGTTCCTTACATTGGTGGTCAGTGGAAAGAATGCCCTTTACATTGGTGATCAGTGGGAAGAATGCCCCTTACAATGGTGATCAGAAGGAAGAATGCCCCTTACATTGGTGATCAGTGGGAAGAATGCCCCTTACATTGGTGATCAATGGGAAGAATGCCCTTTACATTGGTGATCAGAGGGAAGAATGCCCTTTACATTGGTGATCAGAGGGAAGAATGCCCTTTACATTGGTGGTCAGTGGGAAAAATGCTCCTTATATTGGTGATCAGTGAGAAGAATGCCCCTTACATTAGTGGCCAGTGGGGAAATCCCCTTTACATTGGGGGTCAGAATGCTACCCATACAGACAGCTAAAATGATTACTGATGCTTTGCCAAGTAACGCTGGACCCAGAACTATGCATACACCATCAAATAGAATGTCAATCAGCCAAAGTTCCAAGAACCCTTACCAGCCTTTGAATGAGAATGGCTACAAAAACAAATACACAAACACTTATAATACTCCAAAGTACTCCAAAGGAGGATAAAACAGGGAGAGATCTTTTGAATAAGCAAAATTTGCAATAATGCGCACAATTTTGCTTAATTCACATGGGCAGAAAAAAAACACTTATAAACGCACATAGAGGCGCCTAAACACATCCGCGCATAAATGTGTAGCCATTAATTTGAATGAAAGAATTGTCTAAACACGTCTAAACACGAGTGCATCAGATGCGTATTTTCTGTAGGATCCTCTGGCAGCTCTGCCAGCAACAACCTGCATTCATACAGAAAATACGCTTATGCACGTGTGAATGGACCATCACTCCACTCATTCCTAGCAGTTGGCCTTCAAGTCTTTTTTTTTTCTTTTTAATGTCAAAGGAAAGTGGAGTTCCACTTTAAGAAAGTGTTATCAGCAGTCTCCCAGGTCTCCCCGAGCTTTGTTCTGTGCTGGCATCCACAGGAAAAGTCGCCTCTCGCAGACGCAGCATCACTTCGGCTCGTTTGAGGATGCCAGGAGTGCGCTTAGCTCTCAAGCACCATGTTGAGACTGCAGTGCCTTCCACGACATCTGCCTCTCCTCGCCGCTTTATAGAGCAAATGTGTCATTTTCAGATCCTCCGCTCGAATGTGCTGCGTGGGGACCGTGTTGACGGCGGGCCGTTTGATATCGGCGGCTGTAATGTTTCTCGCGGCGGCCTGACAAATTCTGCAGAAAATGGCAAACGTTGAAGGTATTGCTTTCATAAAGGCAGCCCTGGAAAATCTTTGCAATCTGCCTCTTTTATTTATTGACTCTCGGGTTACATCAATGCGCGGGTTACGGCCAGTCTCTTTTCACAGCTTCCTTGAAGAAATTACAGCCCTGCAGGCTATTTAGCGATGTGTGGAGATGAAAAAATAAGTGAGTCTTGGGCTCGGAACGCAGCCACGATGAAACGCTGATCTGCTGAACCATATTCTGAGGTTACAGGTGACGCCTGTTTCATGTGGATGCAGAAAATTGCAAACAGATTGTTTATGCATCTCGGCGGAGGACGGTGCTGCTTAACTTAAAGCGTACCTATTCATCGCACGCCGTGCAGTCAGCCATTGTATGAGGAGAGATGAAATTTAGCTCCGGAGTTTACTATACAATTCGGGAAAAAGAGATGTCAACCATTTTTTTTTTTTTTCAAACCTAAACAAACAAATACACTGCTCATAAAAATGAAAGGAACGCTTTGAAAACCCATCAGATCTCAATGTGGAAAAATCTCATGCTGGATCTCTATACTGATATAAACGGAGTAATGTGTTGGGAAAGTAAGGATGCCCCAACATTAAAATGATCGATCTACAGAGGACTGAATTCAAAGACACCCCAAAAATCAAAGCGAAAAATTGATGCAGCAGAAGAGTCCATTTTGCTGGCATTTCATTGCAGCAACTCAGAATGGTCCTCAGTAGTTTGTATGGCCCCCACGTGCTTGTATGCATGCCTGACAACGTCGGGGGAGGCTCCTAATGAGATGACTGATGGTGTCCCGGGGGATTTCCTCCCAGTTCTGGACCAGGCCATCACTGAGCTCCTGGACAGTCTGAGGTGCAACCTGGCGGCTTAGGATGGACTGAAACATGACATCCCAGAGGTGTTCTATTGGATTTAGGTCAGAGGACTGAATTCAAAGACACCCTGAAAATTAAAGCGAAAAATTGATGCAGCAGGTGAGTCCATTTTGCTGGCAGTTCATTGCAGCAACTCAGAATGGTCCTCAGTAGTTTGTATGGCCCCCATGTGCTTGTATGCATGCCTGACAACGTCGGGGGAGGCTCCTAATGAGACGACTGATGGTGTGCTGGGGGATTTCCTCCCAGATCTGGACCAGGGCATCACTGATCTGGACAGTCTGAGGTGCAACCTGGCACCGTAGGATGGACCAAAACATGATATCACAGAGGTATTCTATTGGATTTAGGTCAAGCGAGCATGGGGGCCATTCAATGGTATCAATTCCTTCATCCTCAAGGAACTGCCTGCATACTCTCCCCACATGAGGCCGGGCAATATCGTGCACCAGGAGGAACCCAGGACCCACTGCACCAGGAGGAACCCAGGACCCACTGCACCAGGAGGAACCCAAGACCCACTGCACCAGGAGGAACCCAGGACCCACTGCACCAGCGTAGGGTCTGACAATGGGTCCAAGGATTTCATCCCGATACCTAATGGCAGTCAGGGTGCCATTGTCTAGCCTGTAGAGCTCTGTGCGTCCCTCCATGGATATGCCTCCCCAGACCATCACTGACCCAACACCAGAACGGTCATACTGAACCATGTTACAGGCAGCAGAACGTTCTCCATGGCTTCTCCAGACCCTTTCACGTCTGTCACATGTACTCAGGGGGAACCTGCTCTCATCTGTGAAAAGCACAGGGTGCCAGTGGGGGACCTGCCAATTCTGGTGTTCAATGGCAAACGCCAATCCAGCTCTGTGGTGCCGGGCAGTGAGCACTGGGCCCACTAGAGGATGTTGGGCCCTCAGGCAACCCTCATGATGTCTGTTTCTGATTGTTTGGTCAGAGACATTCACACCACTGGCCTGCTGGAGGTCATTTTGTAGGGCTCTGGCAGGGCTCATCCTGTTCCTCATTGCACAAAGGAGCAGATACCAGTCCTGCTGATGGGTTAAGGACCTTCTACGGCCCTGTCCAGCTCTCCTGGAGTAACTGCCTGTCTCCTGGAATCTCCTCCATGCTCTTGAGACTCTGCTGGGAGACACAGCAAACCTTCTGGCAATGGCATGCATTGATGTGCCATCCTGGAGGAGTTGGACTGCCTGTACAACCTCTGTAGGGTCCAGGTATGGCCTCATGCTACCAGTAGTGACACTGACCCTAGCCAAATGCAAAACTAGTGAAAAACAGTCAGAAAAGATGAGCAGGAAGAAAAAATGTCAGTGGCCTCCACCTGTAAAACCATTCCTGTTTTGGGGGTGGTCTCATTGTTACCCATCTAGTGCACCTGTTGTTAATTTCATTAACACCAAAGCAGCTGAAACTGATGAACAACCCCCTCTGCTACTTACCTGACCAGATCCATATCCCAGGAGTGTCATTGACTTGATGCTAGACTCTGATTACAAAGTGTTCCTTTCAATTTTTTGAGCAGTGTATTATCTAAATCCATTCATCATTTGTATTCTTCCTGAATCTCGGTGTGATTTGTGTATTTCTTCCAGATCTGTGCAGTAATCCAGTGTGAGACGTCCTGTAATAAAGACCGCTCAGTGCTGCTCTCTTTCCTTGTGCAGGGTGACTGGTCTTCTCTCCCTTCTGTAGGTTTCTGCAGGCAGCCTGTAGTGGGTGGGGCCGGCTGGGCCCCTCCCACAGCTCTGCTCCCTCTCTTTGTGCAGGGTGACTGGTCTGGTCTCCGCCCCTTCCTGTAGTTTTCCGCAGGCAGGCTGTAGTGGGTAGGGCTGGCTGGGCCCCTCCCACAGCTTTTCTCTTTCCTTCAGCAGGATAACTGGTCTTGTCTCCACCCCCTCCTGTAGTTCTCTGCAAGCAGCCTGTGGTGGGTGGACCCTGTTGGTACCCTCCCACAGCTCTGTTCTCTGCACAGGCTATGTACAGCACAGTGATGATGACACTGCTATTTTTGCAAAGTAAAAGCTAGGATTGCAAAGGCATTAAATGCATAAAAAAAGATTTATATCCTTTTTGGCTATTGAGTAATATGTTTTAAAACAAACTTTGCATTCCCGTAGTTCGGCTTTAATGGATCATTTCACCCAGTGCTAATTTTCTTATTGCTCCCCTTTTAATAAAATGAGTCAGAGCAAGAGTTCAAGGCAGAGTTCCAGGACTTAAAGGTAGGTATCTACTCATAGTAAAAAAGGGCCACTGTGCAATAAGTAGGGAATAAAAGAAAAAAAGGTATGCATTGATTTACCCCCCTGGCGGTATTCCCGAGTGTGGCTTGGAGTTAACTTTCAGTACCAGAAGCGGTAACCCTGATCTACACTCGGGAATACACTGCAGCGTTGCTCTGGGATCCCTCCAGCACTTACCTTGTCCCGCGCTCCCGCGATGTCTCCCCTGCAGCGTCCCCGGCCATCTCTTCTGGCCGATGCCAGCATCCGTCTTCCGGGTTCCATTCCCTGCGAGCGTCGGGACGTACGGGGGATGGAACTGGCGGGAAATTCAAAAATGTAAAAACTTAACATTCACTAAATACACTAAAATCTGATAGTATAACATTCCTGTATCAAACCATTTCACATACATTTTGTCCCGAGTGCTTTGTCCGGCGCCCTGCCTGCATTTTTACTGTTCTTTCTGCCTGGAAACTGAGAAACGTCCATGGCGTCCAAAAAGCGTCCCTTTAGGTCAAAAGCGGGTTTAGACCGGCTAGAGAACAGCGATAGTAAATCAGAACCACTTGCAGAATTGAGTGATAATGATTGGTGGGGGAAATTCCTCATCAGACACTGAAAACGATTTTGCGACTTTGCTCAGCGATGTGCGAACTTGGCGCTCTATTTCACATTTCAGTGTTTTTGGTTTGATTATATTATTAAATTAAATTTATTTTTATTATATTATTATTTTATGATTATTTATTATATTGTAATTTATGATTTCATATTTCAAATTTTATCATCCCCGGGATGTTTACAAGACTCTTGTTTGGACAGATTTCAGTGAGTTATTCCTGAGAATTACAGGCCTACAATAAAAAAACTACATATTTCCATTGAAAATAATGTACCACTTTGAGCACAGAAATACTGACATAATCAGACCACTAGGGAGGTTAAAATGCCTTCAATTAACGATGAGTAAAATGCAATATAATACTGCTGTGCCTACCTCAGTCATCAACTAATTAGGCTTGGCATCATCAAAGTACACTAGTACTGTGACAAACATATCACAATTGTTATATCCCATAAATACATCAAACTAATAATATTAGGAATGTAAAAAACAAATGATAATAAATGTCCTGGTTGCTCTTAATTGTAAATAAAGTTCATCAAATGTCCGATCCCCTTGATTACCCCCAGCAGTGTTCTTATTAATTCCTTATGTAGCGATTCCCACCACCATTCACCATATGTGCTCCCCTCCAATTAAGGACCTGCCAAATATCAGGTCAGAACTGCGTTTCCCATCTTGGGGTTGCTGTGGTTCTCCACTTAATGAAGACCTCCCCTGGGGTACTTTTCCCTGTTTCCACATTGTAGGTTGTATGGCACTGCAGATACATGGGTGTATGGCCCATCTATTGATAATATGATTGTATATGAACTGTTCTGTGTATGGCCACCATAAGATACAAATGTTGGTTGCTGCATTCCACCTTAAAATAAAGACTGAAAATTCTTCACCTGAAAAATCCCAAAACTAACATTCCGTGTTGATAGTGGCTACGATAAAATATGGAATGGCACACATATATAAGATCGTTACTTTGAAAACAGTGTTCCATCTTTTATATTGACCTGGGAGCCCTTGCTGTCCAAAGAACACGTCGTCTGTCTGTATCTTCCGGCCACTTCCATAAAGCTCAAATTTTGTTTACTTCTCAAACTTCCATCCTCCCCCCCAAGTGTTTTACGGATTTTATTTATTATGGTAACAGTTATTTTTACGGACACAGCTTAACATGAATAACTGTAAATATGATGGCTACGGGGAAGGTCAAGCTGCAGAGAGCAGCGCAATTCACGCCGTCCCGCGGCTTTTATTGGATTCTTGAATTGAAAATGTTGGTTGGTGACACTCTTGTATATCAGCATAATTTAGATCTTCTCCTTCAGCCTCTGGGGATAAAGATTACAAGGCTGGTTGGGAAGGAGATTCGTAACACAGAGATTAAAATCAAAATGAACTTTACAGAGTGTACTGCAAACTGTTTTCACAGAAAGAAAAAGGATTGCAGTAGTGGTTTCAGATGATGGCTGCCTAAAGCAAACCGGTCCTGTGCCTAGGGGGTTTTCCTTCCTTCCTTCCCCTCATTTCTGTGCCTAGGAGTTTACCTCCCTATCTTCCTCCTTCCATTTAGTTCCTTATTCCATCTTTCTCCTAACTCCTTTCCTTCCCTTGTTTTCTCTTTCCTTTTCCTTCCTTCCCTCTCTCTCCCTCCTTCCCCTTCCTTGTTTTCCCTTACACTTCTTTCTGTCATTCCTCCCTTGCTTCCTTTCTTCTTCCCTTGTCCCTTTTTTCCCCATCTCCCCTTTCCGCGTCCTTTCTTCCTTTCCATCCCTTTGTTCCTTACTTGTTTTCTCTTTCTGTTTCTTTCTTTCTTTTGCCTTCCCTTGTTTTCCTTTCCTTTACCTTCCTTTCTCTACCCTTCCTTCCTTCTCCTTCCTCCCTTCTTCCTTCTCTTACCTAGTTTTCCTACCTTCAATGTGTCCTTCCTTCCCTCCCCTCTCTCCTTCCCTTCCCTTCCCTTATTTTCCCTTACACTTATTTCAGTCATTTCTTCTTTTCTTCCTCCCTTTCCCCCATTTTTTCCTTCCTTCCCATCTCTCTTTACCTTCTTCTGTTTTCCTATGCCATATCCTTCTCTTCTTCCTCCCGCCTCCCTCCTTCCCTTCCCTTCCCTAGTCCTCCTTCCTTTCTTCTCTTCCCTTGTTTTCCCTTACCCTTCATTTCTGTACCTAGGAGTTTACCTCCCTACCTTCCTCCCTCCATCTAGTTCTTCATTCCTTCCTACCCCTAACTCCTTCTCTTTCCTTGTTTCCTCTTTCCTTTTCCTTCCTTCCCTCTCTCTTTCCTTGTTTTCTCTTTCCTTTTCCTTCCTTCCCTCTCTCCCTCTCCCTCCTTCCACTACCTTGTATACCCTTACACTTCTTTCTGCCATTCCTCCCTTGCTTCCTTTCTTCTTCCCTTCCCTTCTTTCTCCTTTTTTCCCCATCTCCCCTTTCCGTGTCCTTTCTTCCTTTCCATCCCTTTGTTCCTTACTTGTTTTCAATTTTGGTTTCTTTCTTTCTGTTGCCTTCCCTTGTTTTCCTTTCCTTTACCTTCCTTTGTCTGCCCTTCCTTCCTTCTCCTTCCTTCCTTCTCCTTCCTTCCTTCTTCTTTCTTCCTTCTCTTCCCTAGTTTTCCTACCTTCAATGTGTCCTTCCTTCCCTCTCCTCCCTCCTTCCCTTCCTTGTTTTCCCTTACACTTCTTTCAACCATATCTTCCTTTCTTCTTCCCTTCCCCCCATTTTTTCCTTCCTTCCCATCTCTCTTTACCTTCTTCTGTTTTCCTATTCCATATCCTTCTCTTCTCCCCCCCCCCCTCCTTCCCTTCCCTAGTCCTTATTTTCTTCTCTTCCCTTGTTTTCCCTTACCCTTCATTTCTGTACCTAGCAGTTTACCTTCCTCCCTCCGTCTAGTTCTTTTTTCCTTCCTACCCCTAACTCCTTCCATTTCCTTGTTTTCTCTTTCCTTCCTACCTTCTATCTTTCCTTCCTTTCCTCCCTCTCCTCCCTTCCCTTGTTTTCCCTTACATTTCTTTCAGCCATTCCTCCCTTACTTCCTTTCTTCCTCCTGTCTCTCCTTTCTTCTTTTTGTTTGCACCCTTCCCCAACTCCACTGCCACATTTGCCACTTTTTCGGGGGGAGCAGTTACCTGGTTTTGACAGGTACCTGCTCGAACTTCTGGCTCGGTTCGCCGCGGCTTCTCCACCCCCCTCCCCCCGCAGTCTTCTGGGACACATCCCAGGTCCTAGAAGACTACATGACCATTCACAAGGCACAGCATGACTCACACATGTGCAGTAGGAAACCGGCTGTGAAAACGCAAGGCTTCACTACTGGTTTCCCAGCAATGCTGGCACAGGCAACCCAGAGGCTAGTGAAGAACTAGCCCGGGTGATGACGGTGCTGGACCTCTGGACCGGTAAGTGTTTTTTTGTTAAAAGTCAACAGCTACAGTATTTGTAGCTGCTGATTTCTTATTTTCTTTTTAGGGGGGAGACTGGAGCTCCTCTTTAAGGATGTGGATAACATTAAGGAGGACAGTATTTTCCATACTGAAGCTAAGGTCAAGAACACGGAGGTATGACCTTAAACTAGAGCTTGAAGACTATATTTTTCCTTTAAAAACAGTTGATTTTTTTTTTTACTTTTTCTCTGCTTTAATTTTGTTGTGAATATATTGCTCCTCCAAACACAACATTTAAACAATCATTTCTACCAGTCATTAAATTTTAAATTATCACATTTCCTTCTTCCCCCACGTTTCTTATTTAACACCCATCGTCTTGCTGACTCAACAAAAGCCTTTCAATAATGAGCAAATCTGGGAGAAGGAAACAAATGTTTGATTTCACCTAAAAAACAAAACAAAAAAAAAAACCCTGTGTCTTGCATACTTAATAGTGAAATGTGGAAATACGAATGTTAAACATACATCCCCCAAGCAAAGCTGAATGAGCTTTATAAGCAAGCGAGTTAATTACGTATTTGTAAATGTTAAATGATTCCAAGGTGACAAAACTCACTGCTAATGGGAATCTCTAATAATTATGAGATTTGTAATCAGATGTGTTTGTAATGAATGCAAATTCTAAACAGTCAGATTATATTAGAGCCTCAAGCAAAGGATAGGTGATGGAGTTTTAGGCTGACTTATACCTCCTGGGACTCTAAAGGGGAGATTTCTGCTCCTAAATAGGGATAAGCAAAGCTGCCGGGGGTTTGGTTCGCAATAGTTAAGCAAACGATGCTCGAATTTCGCAGTTTGGAAAACTTGCGGCAAACCCCACTAAAGTCAACGGATAGCATGGTAAGCTGGGCACTGCCATGGGGGACATGTACCAATGCCAATATTTTGTTTGGGTTTACATCTGTCTTTCATGACCTTTACACTTGAGAGGAACCTTTGAAAAAAATGTTCAAGTCTCAGAGAACACAAGTATTGTGTATGAAAAGGCCCCATATCACCCTTACAGTCAACTGAAAAGATGATTGTTGTGTAATGCCAAGTGGCAATGAACCAGGAAATATGAAGGTGCCATCATATAGGAGATCAATTATCCACAGCTCTAGGAAAAGCTCTAGTAACCCCTTGAGAAACCCTGGAGCTCTATAGAACGCTGATTGAGAATGGAAAGTTTACATTATTATTAATTGTATATATATATATGAACATTTTACGCCTATAATATGTCTGTTGAGCGTTAGGGATGAGCAAATATGCTCAAGTTAGGTGCGCAAACAGTTTTGCGAGTCTATGGATTTGTAGGGCTAATAATTAAGCTAGCTATTGCCAAACAAAAGGCACAGGAAGCAAGACACATACATATATATATATAGATTTACTTAGAAAAATGGTGACTTATTTTACCCACTGTGTGTGTATATATATATATGTATATACTGTATACAAAAATTAAAATAAAATTTTATATATATATATCTATATATATATATATATACACAGTGGGTAAAATAAGTCACCATTTTTCTAAGTAAATCTATTTCTAAAGGTTCTATTGACATTCAATTTTCACCACATGTCAGCAACAACCCATGCAATCCATACATACAAAGAAATCAAACAAATAAGTTCAGCAATTACAAAGTGGAAATTGGAAAGAGAGGATAGGAACTTTGTTGGTACCAGAAAAGCACCACAGTGGTTTGCTGTAAGTAAGCTTCTTTGGGCTTTGATTTGGTGCACATGGATTGGGAAATGGAGTTTTTTCAGCCGAAGACGGGATTTAGCTAAAAGACAATTCCACTTGATATTGATAATCATAAGACCACTTTGGTCCACTTTGCTGGGGCAAATAGATGAAGATTCAGAAGCAAATATGAGGTTTGGGATGGCCACTACCATGGGTTACCCAAAAATGAGGAACGGTCTACAATGCAGTGCATAGTCTTTGCCCTTGGTCAGCAGAGTTAAAACAGGAAGAGATGGCTAACCCAGAACCCTTTCTATCCAAGGATATATACAGTATATGTTGGATCTGTTATTGTTATTATTATACAGGACATATATAGCGCCGACAGTTTGCTCAGCGCTTTACATTATGGAGGGAGACAATACAGCAACAATACAGTTCAATACAAGGGGGATTAGAGGGCCTGATCCTTGGAGCATACAATCTAGGATCTGTAGGATGAGATGACAATTCTATGCAGGAAGAGATACCTCCTTTTTTCTTTGGCATGGGAGCTTATCCCCAATGGCAATGCCTGGATTCATATATTGACATACTGACAATTGCTTGCTTAAAAGCCCTACAAATGTCTAAAACTGACTACCAAGATTCAACCCCACGGACTTCAATGTTACCTGATTTTGAGAGCTGAAGCAACAACAAAATGATATTCAAGGACTCTGTAGGTCACTCATCCCAGGGTCAGTTTCTACCAAACAGGGGGACATGATGTCTCTTCTACTCCTATTCTGTTAGCTCCAAGTACGGGATTGCCCACAGTGGATTCAGGGTGAGTCAATGGGCTTATCAATGGATACATTTACATATTTATATCTCTTTTTATATTTATGTATAGTTTCCCTTGAAGGCCCAGGCAAGCTAATAATGTCTATACTATCTGCATGGTTTCCTGAGTAATTCTGATCCTAATATCCCAATACCTCTGTAAACATGGAACTGTAAGCTTGTTTTAGCTCTACCTCTAAATGTCAAACCAATATTGTGTGATTAGAAGCTGTCAATCATTGTTAGACTTTTGTTATCTGGTTATCTATCTATCTATCTATCTATCTATCTATCTATCTATCTATCTATCTATCTATCTATCTATCTATCTCTCTAATAGAGGAGCTGTTCATTTGGATAGGTCCTCCTTGCCCTGTCCAATGATGACCCTCTCTGTACCTGGAAGACAAAATACAGACAAACTTGGAACTGTTAAATGGCCTCCCTGAAAGGAAAGTTAGGTTAGACAAATTAGAGCATCATCAATTCAATACAGACAGGTTAGAATAGTCTCAACTACTGGCACAGGAAAGGTCAAACAAGAGCCCAATAGACAAAAGATTCATGTGTCAAGGGACCTATCTATGAGTTTCATCCCCTGACTAGTCACTGGACAGTGGAGAATAGCTATAGTCCTGCTGGCGTTGGGACCTACCTAAAGAACACACAATGGTAGCCAATAGGCCTCCCACCATACAGGAATTCTGATGATGTTCCTCTGGGCAATCATGGTTCTTTATCAGAAGATCCCAAAGAATGGATGGATGTGAATTCAAGCTAGGCCACATCTCTTGGGTGAAGTCAGGTGAAAGGCAGACCATTAAGCTCTGGTGCTCCCTCTTTAGCCTGCTCCTCCTTGATTATCATTTTCTTGTGGCTATACTCTGTTTTGTCTGCCACTGAAGCCCCTGTGTGGAGAATCTCTCTCTGCAGCTTGGCTCTCAGCACCTTAGCACGTGGTGGCCCTTATACAGCAGAAGCAACCTATTGATTGGTTAAGAGTTCCCACAGTACAGTTTAGCAGCACAGGGCTTTTATCAATTCCAGCATACAACACAGCTCAGTCTTTGACAGCAGCCTTCAGCTGCCACTCAACACCCCACTTGAAACTTACCTTCACCATTCAGACTTTTCATAGTCCAGCCTTGCTCTGGGCAGCTCTTGGTCTCTTTCCTATGGCCTGTATACAGTTCCCTGTCTCCTTGGGGTATTTCTGAGCAGCAGCTCTCCCAGCAGCAAAGTCCCCTGTGGCTTTTCTCCTGCCGGGCTGTCCCATGGTGCCCATTGTCTTTGTGTATGTCCTCACTGCAGACTGCAGCCACACACTACTCCCTAAGTAATGTCCCCAGGCTCACTCTCCGATAGCCATGGTCAGTCCTTCTGCCCCCTTGCTAGGGGTGGGCACAGTCTTTGGCTGTCATAGCAGCCAATACGCTTTCTCTTCTACTCTCCCTGCCTGGTACATCACTGAGAGGTAAAGCAATAATTTTGCATTGGGAGCAATGTCTTTCTGATCAGCTAAAAGGAGCTGCTGGTTGGCACCACATATCTATCTATCTATCTATCTATCTATCTATCTATCTATCTATCTATCTATCTATCTATCTATCTAATATATCCCTGCCCCTGGTTGTTGGCTTAAAAACTGAAGAAGGAGGAAATGGAGAGAGAGAGAAAATCTCATCCACTTGTCCTGTCCATGTCCAAGCAGTGGTGTATTTAGGTTTTTTGCTGCCCTAGGCCCCCCCGTAGTGAGAGCCTGACATTGACCAATAACACCCCTGCCCCCCATACACCAACCACCATCCCCCAATGGCAACAGAGAGAAAGACACTCACCTTCACAGCTCCTGACATCCCCGGGAATGAAAGTTCAGCTGTGCATACACCATCATGAAACCCGCAGCCTCTCTCGGAACCCACCAGGTCCCCATGCCAAGTGTGTCCCTTCTTCCGTCCCTTCTTCCGAGGGGCAGTGCTGCCCCCCCCCCCTGAAAAATGCCACCCTAGGCAAATGCCTTGTTTTCTTTGTTGTAAATACACCCCTGCCTTTAAGACCCAGGACGGCTATTAATTCTGGTGCTAGCTGCAGATTTTCCTGCGAAGTTCTGATCCTATTATCTCAATACTTCTGTAAACATGGATCTGTAAGCTTGTTTTAGCTCTACCACTAAATGCCAAACCAATATTATGTGATTAGACGTGTCAATCATTGTTAGACCTTTGTTACCTGGTCAAAATGATCGCTTCTACAAAACATTCCTATACATATTGTCTGTCTTTTACAAAGAAGATCAAGGGGAGGTGGGTTCTTGAGGGAAACTCATTTATTGTTTTCTCACAATGATGCGATCGTGGCCATTTATGTAACATATGGTATGCGTTATTGTAACGGAACCGACCCCAGACTGCGCTTGGGTACTTCCGTTAGACTACCGCTTCCCTGTCTGAACACCGACAACAGACACCACAGCCGACCATACAAGACTAGACGACACCAGTCTTGAAGTAAACCAGGAAATAGACTAGTTTATTTGAACACAGATACAAGATATATACACTCAGGGGACAGTCCCCCCTCCCTGCATAATGACACAGGGCGGGGCAATCTACATTTAGTAACAAGAGACACACAGGTATTCAAACTTCACACCAGCAGACAGTCCCATCAGGAGGGAGGGCTGCTGGAGACCCCCCCCCCCACTAAGCTAATACACGTAAACACATACATCTCATAATAGTTTTCTCCCAAGCAAGACACACAATAGAACAATGGGATGCAGCCACATGACATTAAAGAATCAACAACCCCCCACCCCAATATTAGGACAGATCACCCTGTACCCCTAACAGGCACAGGGTGACTTACACATAAGAGGGATATGGGGAGCTGAGACACGGGTCTCCCCACCTCTCCAAAGTGAGCTGGGTTCCATGGGCCCCCCACCCAAAGTGACTCCCATCACACTTATACATCTTTTTATAAAGTAAAAGAATAGTTTATATCACTTTATGCCCCTGTTGGAGGTATAGTATAGTGGACCTATCGATTAAAGGATAAGTTCACCTTTCATAACATGTTACACTCATATTCAGGGTGTAACATGTCATAAATAAACCGCCCCCTACTTCCCTTGCTCCCCTGCTTTGGCAGCTAGCGAGGGATCTTCTCCTGCCGTTAACTGTCACTTATAAACAGAGTTCTGCGAATGAGAAACTACATACAAGTCCCGACAGCCTTAGCAATTCGGCTAATAGTTTGCAGTATTCTGTGAATTATTATTATTATTACACAGGATTTATATATTATTATTATACAGGATTTATGGCGCCAACAGTTTGCTCAGCGCTTTACAATATAACGGGAGACAATACAGTTCAATACAAGAGGGATAGGAGGGCCCTGATCCTGGGAGCTTACAATGTAGGAGAGAAACTACAAGACCTGACAGACTTAGCAGCTGTGGGCTTGTAGTTCTCAATGGAGCATGGTGGGTCATTGATTCTTCCTGTCAGTATGTTTGCTTGACCGTATATCCTGTAAATCCTGTATGGGCCAGCAAATACACTGACGGGTCTGCAGGAGATCTGCTGCTCACTGGTGCAATGCTTTCCAGGCTCCTGCAACAAAAATAATAAATGCACATTTTTTACCTGACAAAAAATGCGCATTTATAATTTTTTACCAAAAGGTAAACTTATCCTTTAACCTCCCTAGCGGTCTGATTATGTCCATATTTCTGTACTCAAAGCGGTACATTTTTTTTCATGGAATTATGTATTTTTTTTATTGTAGGTCTGTAATTTTTATGAATAACTCCCTGAAATCTGGAGTCTAGTAAACATCCCGGGGATGATAAAATTTGAAACACAAAATCATAAATTATAATTTAATAAATAATCATATAAAATAATAATAATAATACATTTTATTCAATAATGTAATCAATCCAAAAACACTGAAATGTGATATAGAGCGCCAAGTTCGCACATCGCTGAGCAAAGTCGCAGAATCGTTTTCAGTGTCTGATGAAGAATTTTCCCCACCAATCATTATCACTTAATTCTGCAAGTGGTTCTGATTTACTATCGCTGTTCTCTAGCCGGTCTAAGACCGCGTCTGACCTAAAGGGACGCTTTTTGGACCCCATGGACGTTTCTCAGTTTCCAGGCAGAAAGAACAGTAAAAATGCAGGCAGGGCGTCGGACAAAGCACTCGGGACAAAATGTATGTGAAATGGTTTGATACAGGAATGTTATACTATGTGATTTTAGTATATTATGTGTATGTAAAGCTTTGACATTTTTTAATCTCCCGCCGGTTCTGTCCCCCGTATTTCCCGATGTCGCAGGGAACGGGACCCGGAAGACAGATGCCGGCATCGGCCGGAGGAGATGGTCGGGGATGCAGCGGGAGGACACCGCGGGACAAGGTAAGTGCAGAAGGGATCCTGGAGCAACGCTGCAGGGTATTCCTGAGTGTAGCTCAGGGCAGAGGTGGACCATTTGGTAACTCGGGCACTGCCCGAGGGCCCGGGGTCAGTAGGGGGCCCCATGAGATGCCCCTGGTACCTTTTTCATAGACTTTTTTGAGTTTGGGCAAGGACACAGGGGCCCCATGATCTCCTATTGCCCAAGGGCCCCATGAGTTGCCAGTCCACCCCTGGCTCAGGGTTACCGTTACTGGTACTGAAACTTCACCCCGAGCTACACTCGGGAATACCGCCAGGGAGGTTAAATATTTAGTATCAGAACAAAAATGACCTTTTAGGACCCATTCACATTTTCCACCGCAGGAATGAGCGTTCCCACCACGTGTTTTTCACAGCATAGTTCACACATGATTCTGCGTGTCGCATAAGGCCAGCCAATGCACTTGAATGAGCTGCCCTATGTGCATTTGTCATCAAAAAAGAAGCTCCACGCGATTTTTAAAGGTTTGCCGCGATTGCCACGTCATCCAGTTGAATGACAATCGTGGCAGAACCACATCATGTTTGAAGTGCTATTAAAGGATAATGGCACCCAAGCATGTGATGTATATTGTGCAGCAATTGCCATACGATTTGGAATTGTCCATTATTCCAAATCGCAGTGTGAATGGAGCCTTAGCGCCCATTTTCTGACACGTCGCAATATACAGCAACAGTTAAAATTTTCCAAAAAACTTTGTATTTTATTATTAATAAGCTGTCCTTTAGCTGGAAAGGTGACTTTGCCTAGGCCAACGTCCGCCAGTTTGTTGGGAGGCGTCAGCGGCGTGCTTGTGCATGCCTGACTGCATTGTTCCAAATGTAAAGTTTGGTGGAGGGGGATCACGTGAACAGGAACCATAGAGAACAAATGATTTTTTACATTTTGAGCTTTTTTGGAGCTTCAAGCTACAAAATGCTCAAATAGTAAAAAATGCTTGTGAGCTAATATGTTGTATTTACATGAAAATAAATAATTTTAATTAATTTAAATTAATTAATGCTGTAGTAATGGTACATCAACACTAATATACATATCCATAAAACTGTGCAAAATAAAATTAGATGTGTATCGCGCTCCACCAACTAATACATAATGTGAACAAATTCTTTATATTCCTCCTATACCAATCATTAAATGTGCTATTTAATTCATAAATAAATAAATACATTTAAAATTATGTAATATTAATAATATAATAAAAATTACATATATATACAAAAACGTGCTGAGTAGTCAATAGATAAAATATACAAGTGATTGTGCCTCACTGATCATATATCAATAATAAATATATATAATGCAACAAATTATTTTAAAAGTGCAATATGTGCAAAAATTCATGAAAAACTGAAAATAAATATATAAAAATAATATAAAATGAATATAAATTAATTATACAATCACTTGTATATTTTATCGATTGACTACTCAACACGTTTTTGTATATACAGTATATGTAATTTTTATAATATTATTAATATTACATCATTTTAAATGTATTTATTTTTTTGTTTAGGAATTAAATAGCACATTTAATGATTGGTATAGCAGGGATATAGAATATAGGGGATAGATAGATAGATAGATAGATAGATAGATAGATAGATAGATAGATATGGGATAGATAGATAGATAGATAGATAGATAGATAGATAGATAGATAGATAGACAGATAATAGATAGATAGATAGATAGATAGATAGATAGATAGATAATAGATAGATAATAGATAGATAGATAGATAGATAGATAGATAGATAGATATGGGATAGATAGATAGATAGATAGATAGATAGATAGATAATAGATAGATAATAGATAGATAGATGGATAATAGATAGATAGATAGATAGATAGATAGATAGATAGATAGATAGATAGATAGATAGATAGATATGGGATAGATAGATTATTAATATAATAAAAATTACATATATATACAAAAACGTGCTGAGTAGTCAATAGATAAAATATACAAGTGATTGTGCCTCACTGATCATATATCTATAATAAATATATATAATGAAAAAAATTTTTTAAAAGTGCAATATGTACAAAAATTCATGAAAAGCTGAAAATAAGTATATAAAAATAATATAAAATTGATATAAATTAATTATAGAATCACTTGTATATTTTATCTATTGACTACTCAGCACGGTTTTGTATATTTATGTCATTTTTATTATATTATTAATATTACATCATTTTAAATGTAATTATTTATTTAGGAATTAAATAGCACATTTAATGATTGGTATAGGAGGAATATAGAATATAGGGGATAGATTAATAATATAATAAAAATTACATATATATACAAAAACGTGCTGAGTAGTCAATAGATGAAATATACAAGTGATTGTGCCTCACTGATCATATATCTATATTAAATATATATATAATGCAAAACAATTTTTTAAAAGTGCAATATGTGCAAAAATTCATGAAAAACTGAAAATAAGTATATAAAAATAATATAAAACTAATATAAATTAATTATACAATCACTTGTATATTTTATCTATTGACTACTCAGCATGTTTTTGTATATATATATAATTTGTATTATATTATTAATATTACATCATTTTAAATGTATTTATTTATTTAGGAATTAAATAGCACATTTAATGATTGGTATAGATAGATAGATAGATAGATAGATAGGTGATAGATAGATGATAGATAGATAGATAGATAGATAGATAGATAGATAGATAGATAGATAATAGATAGATAGATAGATAGATAGATAGATAGATAATAGATAGATAGATAGATAGATAGATAGATAGATAATAGATAGATAATAGATAGATAGATAGATAGATAGATAGATAGATAGATAGATAGATAGATGGATAGATAATAGATAGATAGATAGATAGATAATAGATAGATAGATAGATAATAGATAGATAGATAGATAGATAGATAGATAGATAGATAGATAGATAATAGATAGATAGATAGATAGATAGATAGATAGATAGATAGATAATAGATAGATAATAGATAGATAGATAGATAGATAGATAGATAGATAGATGGATAGATAGATAATAGATAGATAGATAATAGATAGATAATAGATAGATAGATAGATAGATAGATAGATAGATAGATAGATAGATAGATGGATAGATAGATAATAGATAGATAGATAGATAGATAGATTAATAATATAATAAAAATTACATAGATATACAAACACATGCTGAGTAGTCAACAGATAAAATATACAAGTGATTGTGCCTCACTGATCATATATCTATAATAAATATATATAATGCAAACATTTTTTTTAAAAGTGCAATATGTGCAAAAATTCATGAAAAACTGAAAATAAGTATATAAAAATAATATAAAATTAATATAAATTAATTATACAATCACTTGTATATTTTATCTATTGACTACTCAGCACGTTTTTGTATATATATATGTGTAATTTTTATTATATTATTAATATTACATAATTTTAAATTTATTTATTTATGAATTAAATAGCACATTTAATGATTGGTATAAGAGGAATATAAAGAATTTGTTCACATTATGTATTAGTTGGTGGAGCGCGACACACATCTAATTTATTAATACAAAACGCTCAATTGTGAATGCAGCCTAAAAATGCAACGTGCATTTTTATTGGTGCATTTTTTCAGTCACATGTGTACTTTTTCCAGCGCAACACATTAAAAGCGTGATAAAAATGCGACATGCATTTTCCAATGCACAGGTATGAATGAGCCCTTAGTTTTGGGTGCCTTGCCTGTTGAACAAATATATTTGGGTGAACAAACCGTGGATGTAAATACCCTCAAATTAAAGCTGACAGTCTGCAGTTAAAGCCCATCTTGTTCGTTTCATTTCAAATCCATTGTGGTGGTGTATAAAGCCAAAAATGTTAGAATTGTGTCCATGTCCCAATATTTATGGAGCTGACTGTATGCAATGGATAATCATAGGCTTCCAACACAGATCTCGAAGAGTTAATCATGCACTTTTAACTGGGGTCTCATCTGCCAGCAATAAAAGGGTTAATCCAGGGGTGGACTGACCATTTGGAAACTCGGGCACTGCCCGAGGGCCCGGGGTCAGTAGGGGGCCCCATGAGATGCCCCTGGTACCTTTTTCATAGGCTTTTTTGAGTGTGGGCGAGGACACAGGGGCCCCATGATCCCTTAATTCCCGGGGGCCCCATGAGTTGTCAGTCTGCCCCTGCATTGAATATGATCATTTCTGGCACACCGCCTGCATGTCCCATCGTGTGTGCCTCTCATACGTCTCCCACTTCCATCAATCCACCTCCGCAGGCAGCTGAATAGATGGAGGTGCAAGGTGTCGCCACCTTTTGATCAATCATACAAAAAATAAAAAAAACAATTTATAGAAATCGCTACAGAAAACTTTTGAGCGTCTCTGAGTCTGAGATCCACCTTTCTGGTTCTATATGAAGACGATCTTGGCACTGGCTGGGGTTGCCTCTTTTTTTTATCTGGTGGAGATTTATGATGGATTGTAAAACTCTTCTATAATAGGACACGTTTTAGCCTAAACGCTGTAATTGAAAAGTATAATAAATCGGAGCGCTGATCAATATCCATTTTTTTTTTTAATAATAGGCCGGGATTGTGTTAGCAGAAATGAGGTGGTTTGGTGGGAATGTCAAGTGGTGTCCGGGCGTGTTGTGCTGTGTGGAGGTGAAATCTCATCGTCAGGCTTTGTGCTTTTATCATTCCACGAGTGTGCAGCCGGCTTTATGTTTTATAAAGTGTTCCTGCATGGCGACCACTTACTGTTATCTCACATATATATTCTTATTATTATAGCCAAATTTACCCCCCTAACTCCTCCCACAGTTTTTACACTACATAGACAGTAATATACCGAAACGTGCGGATTGTTCCCGATTGGTGCGTTATTACTTTGTGGAACGTTTCGCCGAATGGTTCACGAAATATCGGAGTTTTTGTGGTGAAATTGGTCCCATAGGAATTAATGGCGGAATGTTCAAAACTAGAGTGGGAGCTGACAAAAGCTAGAGTGTGAGCTGAAAAATCAGGACATGATTTCTAAACTGCCATCAGTCCCTCATTTTCAAGCCCACCTACACAAATCTTATATCAAAACGTTCAGCTATCCCTGCTGCCACTACACATGCCCACGGCTAAGCCATAGTCCTGATAGTTTTCACAATATGACCATTTGATTGCAACTCACATCGCCCATTGACATTCATTGAAACTCCACTCAAGCCACCTCAAATTTGAAGGGCAATTTCTAAACTGCGACTGTGCCTTCATTTTTAATATTTCAGAGACATAAGCTCTTTGGTGTAGGATTTATAATTTTTAAAGTACAACTGTTTGAAGATGGCAACCGCCAGTGAAGTGAACAAGTTGGAGCAGTTTGTTTTTAACTGCTCTTCTCTGCCCTTGCTGTAGAGTGAGTTGCCATAGGAACCCAGGTGTGTGAGCAGGCATCAGAGTGACAAGCCACACCCCCAGTTACTCCGCCCACTCAAGTTGTAGACTAGTGGTGGAAGCAAGAACACTTCACACAATTTCCCCAGAAATTGGAGCTTTTCTAGTTGTTATATAAAAGCCAAAGTGTCACCGGAGAAGACATGAAGAAGAAACTTCCGGGAGAAATACAGTCAGTGCTGTGCAAGAAACATTGTCACCAGTATAAAATCAAAAGGGTCTACCATATATATCAGATTGTCTATCTATTATCTATTATCTATCTATCTATCTATCTATCTATCTATCTATCTATTATCTATCTATCTATCTATCTATCTATTATCTATCTATCTATTATCTATCTATCTATCTATCTATCTATCTATCTATCTATCTATCATCTATCTGTCTATCTATCTATCTATCTATTATCTATCTATCTATCTATCTATCTATCTATCTATCTATTATCTATCTGTCTATCTATCTATCTATTATCTATCTATTATCTATCTATCTATCTATTATCTATCTATCTATTATCTATCTATCTATCTATCTATCTATCTATCTATCTATTATCTATCTATCTATCTATCTATCTATCTATCCTCTATATACTATCTATCTATCTATCTATCTATCTATCTATCTATCTATTATCTATTATCTATCTATCTATCTATCTATCTATCTATCTATCTATCCATCCATCTATCTATTATTTATCTATCTATCTATCTATCTATCTATCTATCTATCTATCTATCATCTATCTATCTATCATCTATCTATCTATCTATTATCTATCTATCTATCTATCTATCTATCTATCTATCTATCTATCATCTATCTATCTATTATCTATCTATCTATCTATCTATCTATCTATTATCTATCTATTATCTATCTATCTATCTATCTATCTATTATCTATCTATTATCTATCTATCTATCTATCTATCTATCTATCTATCTATCTATCTATCATCTATCTATCTATCTATCTATCTATCTATCTATTATCTATCTATCTATCTATCTATCTATCTATCTATTATCTATCTATCTATCTATCTATCTATCTATCTATCTATCTACCTATCATCTATCTATCTATCTATCTATCTATCTATTATCCATCTAATTATCTATCTATCTATCTATCTATCTATCTATCTATCTATCTATTATCTATCTATCTATCTATTATCTATCTATTATCCATCTAATTATCTATCTATCTATCTATCTATTATCTATCTATCTATCTATCTATCTATCTATCTATTATCCATCTAATTATCTATCTATCTATCTATCTATCTATCTATCTATCTATCTATCTATTATCTATCTATCTATCTATCTATCTATCTATCTATTATCTATCTATCATCCATCTAATTATCTATCTATCTATCTATCTATCTATCTATCTATCTATCTATCTATTATTCATCTAATTATCTATCTATCTATCTATCTATCTATCTATCCATCCATCTATCTATTATTTATCTATCTATCTATCTATCTATCTATCTATTATCTATATCATATCTATCTATCTATCTATCTATCTATCTATCTATCTATCTATCTATCTATTATCTATCTATCTATCTATCTATCTATCTATCTATCTATTATCTATCTATCTATCTATCTATCTATCTATCTATCTATCTATCTATCCTCTATCTCCATTCCAAAAAAATAACAAAAATAATAATTTTTCATAGGATATAGAATTGCATTGGTGGATTTTTGAAAAATCTTCCTGAAGGTCAACGCACCTTGCAATGTGAGGAAGAGGGGGGGCACTGAAAGTTTTTTTTTTTGTGGGCAGAGTGGGGCTTTAAGAGATAAGCGATCTAAATCCAATTTTAATATTCCAGAGTTGTTCTTTAATCTGTAGCATGTAAAACTCGCTAAAAAAAAGTTTCATTTAAAAAATAAATAAATAAAAATACTAGTACTTCACTAACGCTGAAGTAAATTTAAATAGTGATTAGATATCTGCAATTTGCGGTTTTTAATTAACAGTGTTTTTCTTCACTTAACACCGTTATAGTTGGTGTAAAAATAACTGTCCAAAGAGCTTTCATGTTCTAAAAAAACAAAAAAACAAAGTCTAATACATAGCGATGGGGAGATTCATTAAGAAACGGCTTTCACTTTGAAATAATCATATAATTAGGGTATCATTTTGGGAAGTGGTTGTTAAAATGAAAAAAAAAAAAGTCTGCCTTGCTTGGAGGGAAGAGGCTTGCATTGTGGAAAGATACAAAGTAACGGAATATTACAGAGCCGCTGTGCTCCGTCTAAGGTAATGAAGCAAAAAGACATAAAATGATATGAAAGATGATCACAACATATAGAATTTTTACTGCAAAAATATTTACCGCTCTCGTTTCTCTCAAATCGATCTAAAACTTTACAGTGTTGTAAAATAAAATTTAAGCGAAATTTCAATCTCTTCCATATATCAAAGAGGAAAGAGCTCGCTAGCACTGAATTCTGCAAGAGCTCTACAACGTGGCGGTCTGCAAAAATACCGAGGAGGCCAGAGGTATGACAAATATCCAAACATTTAAAGTGTATCTAAAGGCAAACAAAATGATGAAAAATTTTTAGCAAAAAAAATAAATAAAAAAATCCCTACAACTTTAGTCACATCACTTGTTACATTTGCCAAAAAATGTGATCTGATTCTCATTTTAAGTCGGCCACAGAAGGAGCTATTTTCTTTTCCGAGACCATGGGTCAGTGTTGATGGGGGAATCCCTCCCATGGAGCCATTGTGTTCTCTCTGCAGGGGGCAAAGGGGGCCATTCCCATCATGAGAACACAGTGATTACTGCTAATGGCTACAATAGCTGCTGGCAATAATTGCATGTAAAGTCCGATAGGCTGGTTGCACGCAAGTTGAACGATCGATCAGCTTGGGTACATTCAGCCTGCTGATTTGAATCTCAACTGATCCCTGCTGAACCAGCTTAATGCAGGCCATTGACGGGTCGAAAATTGGTCAATTTTTGCACCGTTAGTGGGTTAATTGGTCGGCCGTTTTTCAGGGTTTGGCACATTTTTTTTTCATCAGTGAAGTTGGAAAAAAATTGGCCAATTTTGCCAATTGGCTGATTTTCCCGGCAACGATGGGCAAATCGGCCGATCTTTTTATCGATAAAAAATCTACGCATGAGCCGTGACCTGCAAGAGGAAGAAAAAGAAGAGGAAAAGGAAGAAAAAGAGGAAGAAATAGAAGAAGAGGAAAAAGAAGAAGAAAAGAGGAAGAAATAGAAGAAGAAAAAGAAGTAGAAATAGAAGAAAAAGAAAAGAAGAAGAAATAGAAGAAGAAGAAAAAGAAGACGAAATAGAAGAAGAAAAAGAAGAAGAAAAAGAAGAAGAAGAAAAATTCCAGTCTGCTATTTTATTTGACGTGAAAAAGTCTTGCGGTTGCAACAATGTATCTATTTGTATCCGAATAAAACCATCTGTATCCAAAATGGATACAAATGGATACATTGTTGCAACCGCAAGACTTTTTCATGTCAAATATAATAGCGGAGCTCTCTGCAGGGACAGAAGTAATTAAATGCCGGCTGTAGATGGGACGAAAATCAGCAATTTTTTTTACCGCTGGTGGTAACGTCGGCCTATTGAACAACCGATTTTTCGTTTTTTTTTTTTTTTAAATGGACGGTTTTCGACAAACCAACAAACAATCCTAATTTCTTGTGTCTTTATTGAACACACCCATTACACATTCACAGTGCTGGAGGAAAAAGTTAGTGAACCCTGGAGTTAATAGCTTGTGGAACCTCCTTTGGTAGCAATGACTTCAAGCAAGCACTTTTGATAGCTATGGATCAGACCTGCACAATGCTCATGGGAGATTTTTGACCATTCCTCTTTACAAAACATTTTTGGAGTGCAGGGGCTTCCTCCATGGTGATCTGCCATGGACACTCTGCCTGTTAAAAGACTGGTATGGTAGACTCATGAACAGGGATGTTTGAGAGTTCCAGTGATGTCTTAAAGCCTTTAGCTGTTACTCATGGGTTCTTCTTTACCTCACTGAGGATTCTGCGTTGTGCCTTGGGAGTCATCTTGCCTAGGTGTTAGACGTCTAGCAAGAGTATCCACATTACTAAGCTGTCTACATTCATGGACATTTGTCTGTGGACTGATGGATGCTTAAAGTCTTTAAGTGCCTCCCGTCCGCCATATAAGGTAATGACGGGCGCAAGGCGGTTCTCCTATTCTGGGAGGATGTCATATGACGATCTCTGGGAGCGTGCAGCGTGGCATTCGGCGCTGCGTTGTGTTCCTTGGACACAGCAGATCACCAATCAACGGAAAGAGCCAAAGATGTCGGTTCAGTCATGTGATCAGCTGTGTCCAATCACAGCTGATCGCATGTAAATAGGGAAATGCCAGTTATAGGCATTTCTCTCCCCACGAGCTGTCACGCTGACAGAGGAGATGAGATCCAGTAATCGGCATTCCTCGGAGGGGACATGTACACTGATCATCAATGTAGCCCCAGCAGTGCCACCTGTCAGTGTCCATCAATGCTACCTGCTAGTGGCCATCAGTGCCACATCCATGCCACATATCAGTGCCTACCAGTGCACATCAATGCCACATATCAGTGTCCATCTGAGCTGTCTTTCAGTGTCACCTATCAGTGCCAGTCAGTGCCACCTATCAATGTCAGTCAGTGCCACCTAGCAGTGCTGCCAGTCAGTGCCACCTAGCAGTGCTGCCAGTCAGTGCCACCTATCAGTGCAAGTCAGTGCTGCCTATCAGTACCAGTCAGTGCCGCCTATCAGTACCAGTCAGTGTCGCCTATCAGTGGGCATCAATGCTGCCTATCAGTGCCCATCAGTGCTGCCTATCAGTTCCGCCTATCAGTGCCAGTCAGGGCCACCTATCAGTGCCATCTATCAGTGCCGCCTATCAATGCCATATATGAGTGCTGCCTTTCAGTGCCCATCGGTGATGCCTGTCAGTGCCCATCAGTGCCACCTACCAGTGCCATCTCATCAGTGCACATCAGTGAAGGAGAAAAATCACTTATTTACAAACTTTATAACAAAAACTAAGAAAACTTTTTTCCTTCAAAATTTTCAGTTGTTTTTGGTTTGTTTAGCAAAACATAACAAAACCCAGAGGTGAATAAATACCACCAAAAGAAAGCTCTATCTGTCTCCAAAAAAATTATAAAAAATTGCAGTTTTGCATAACCGCGCAATTGTTATTCAAAGTGCAACAGTGCTGAAAGCTGAAAATTCTCCTGGGCAGGAAGGGGGTATAAGTGCCCTGTAGACGAGGGGTTAAGATTGCTTTGTGTCCCTTTTCAGCCTTATGCATATCAACTACTCTGATTGTAAGTTTTCAGAGAGTTCATTTTTTGAGAGGCATGGTTCATATCAGCTGATGCTTCTTATGAACAGCAATGTTATTCTGTTTGAGTGTCTTTTATCAATTAACCCCCCTGGCGGTATTCCAGAGTGTAGCTCGGGGTACAGTTTCAGCACCACAAGCGGTAACCCCCCCCCCCGAGCTACACTCGGGAATACACTGCAGCGTTGCTCCGGGATCTCTCCAGCACTTACCTTGTCCTGCGCTCCCGCGATGTCCCCCTGCAGTGTCCCCTGTAATGTCCTCCGGCCGATGCCGGCATCTGTCTTCTGGGTTCAGTTCCCTGTGACGTCGGGACGTACGGGGGATGGAACTGGCGGGAAATTTAAAAATGACAAAAAGTGACATTCACTAAAATCACTAAAATCACATAGTATAACATTCCTGTATCAAACCATTTCACATACATTTTGTCCCGAGTGCTTTGTCCGGCGCCCTGCCTGCATTTTTACTGTTCTTTCTGCCTGGAAACTGAGAAACGTCCATGGCGTCCAAAAAGCGTCCCTTTAGGTCAGTCGCGGTTTTAGACCGGCTACAGAACAGCGATAGTAAATCAGAACCACTTGCAGAATTGAGTGATAATGATTCGTGGGGGAAATTCCTCATCAGACACTGAAAACGATTCTGCGACTTTGCTCAGCGATGTGCGAACTTGGCGCTCTATTTCACATTTCAGTGTTTTTGGTTTGATTATATTATTGAATTAAATTTATTATTATTATATTATTATTTTTTATGATTATTTATTAAATTATAATTTATGTTTTCGTGTTTTAAATTTTATCATCCCCGGGATTTTTACTAGACTCTTGTTTGTACAGATTTCAGTGAGTTATTCCTAAAAATTACAGGCCTACAATAAAAAAAATACATATTTCCATGCAAAATAATGTACCGCTTTGAGCACAGAAATATGGACATAATCAGACCACTAGGGAGGCTGCAGTAGCTCTAATCCACACCTCCAATGTATTCAATTAATTGGACTCCAGGTGTGCAAACTAGTTTTCATTGAATCATTTGTCACTTACTTTTTCTTCCAGCACTCTGAGTGTTTAATGGGTGTGTTCAATAAAGACACATGAAATTAGAACTGTTTGTGTGTTATCAGCTTAAGCACATTGGGGAAGATTTACTAAAACTGGAGCACTCAGAATCTGATGCAGCTGTGCATGGAAGCCAATCAGCTTCTAACTTCAGCTTGTTCAATTAAGCTTTGACAATGAAACCTGGAAGCTGATTGGTTTCTATGCAGATCTGTGCCAGATTTTGTATGCTCCTGTTTTAGTAAATAACCCCCATTGTGATTGTCTATTTTTATGACTTAGATGAGGAGCAGTTTTTATGGCAAATTACTGCAAAAAACCCCGTTAATTCCAAGGGGTTCACATACTTTTTTTTGCCATTGTATATATTTTAGGGCTGGTCATTTAAAATCGAACCTATTAATATTATATTTTAGGACTGATCCTTTAACATCAAACTTATTAATATAATATTTTAGGACTGATCCTTTAACATCGAGCCTATTAATACCTGTTACCTGTTATTAACACCTGTTACCTGTGACGAAACGCGTAGGGTGGCACACAGCACACACGCTACTGCGCATGTGCGAACAGACAGCGGTCATTTTGGAAACAGGAAAATTTGGATTTTTTTTGCCAATCAATGCCTAGTGATGTTTGCTTACATGTGAGTGCAACCATACGGTAAATAAATATTCTTTGTTTGCATGTTTTCCACTACAAGTCCAAGCCTTATCCTGAATGGTTTAGCTACCCTAATTAAAGTCCATTGTTTGGAAGATCCTTATCTGCTGTTTTGGAGATCTGGAGGAGGATTCAAGTGACCAGCTTTCTGGACTGTTTAACAAAGTACGATTGACCACTCTTAACAGGGGGTCATGTCTTTTTGGTAAGCCTTCTGTATGAGTGGTTGGGGACACAACAACTGTCCTTGGATTTCTTTTGTTTCATCACAGCCTTTGCGACTTTTATTTTATTTTATTTTTGGATGGACTATTTTTTTTTAAACATTTTTCACTGTTTTCTTATGACTATTTGTAACTTTTTAAGCGCTGCACTTTTATGGAAATATTATATTTTAGGGTTGGTCCTTTTATATCGAGCCTATTAATATTATATTTTAAAATTTGGTCCTTTTACATTGAGCCTTTTAATGGTATATTTTAGGACTGGTCCTTTAACATCGATCCTATTAATATTATATTTTAGGACTGGTCCTTTAACATCGAACCTATTAACCTCCCTGGCGGTATTCCCGAGTGTAGCTCGGGGTAAAATTTCAGTACCAAAAGCGGTAACCCCCCCCAGCTACACTCGGGCTTACCCTGCGGCGTTGCTCAGGGATTTCCTGCAGCGCTTACCTTGTCCTTCGCTCCCGCGATGTCCCTCCTGCAGCGTCCCCGGCCATCTCCTCCGGCCAATGCCGCCTTCCGTGTTCCGGTCCCTGTGACGTCGGGACGTACGGGGGTCGGAACCGGCGGCAAATTTTAAAGTTTTAAAAACTGTCATTTTTTTGTAAACGATGTAAAACATTGCTGTTTCAAACCATTTCACATACATTTTGTCCCTACTGCTTTGTCCGGCGCCCTGCCTGCATTTTTACTGTTCTTTCTGCCTGGAAACTTAGAAAAGTCCATGGCGTCCAAAAAGCGTCCCTTTAGGTCAAAATCGGTTTTAGACCGGCTAGAGAACAGCGATAGTAAATCAGAACCACTTACAGAATTGAGTGATAATGATTCGTGGGGGAAATTCCTCATCAGACACTGAAAACGATTCTGCGACTTTGCTCAGCGATGTGCGAACTTGGCGCTATATTTCACATTTCAGTGTTTTTGGTTTGAATATATTATTGAATTACATTTATTATTATATTATTATTTTTTATGATTATTTAATAAATTATAATTTATGATTTCGTGTTTCAAGTTTTATCATATCCGGGATGTTTACTAGACTCTTGTTCGGACAGATTTCAGTGAGTTATTCCTAAAAATTACAGCCTACAATAAAAAAACTACATATTTCCATGCAAAATAATGGTACCGCTTTCAGCACCAAAAATCTGAAATAATCATACCGCTAGGAAGGTTAATATTATATTTTAGGGTTGATCCTTCAATATCGAACCTATTAATATTATTTTTTAAGGATGGTCCTTTTATATCAAGCCTATTAATATAATATTTTAGGGTTGGTCCATTTATATCGAGCCTATTAATTTTATATTTTAGGGTTGGTCCATTTATTTTGAGTCTATTAATTTTATATTTTAGGACTGATCCTTTAACATCGAACCTATTCATTTAAAAAAAAAAAAAAATCAGTACTGTTCCAGGGTATTCTTCAATAGCCAAACATTCACTTGCTGTATAACTGACTTTTGTATTTCAATTTTCTATTTTTTTATCTGCTTTATTTCCCGTTTCTGAAGTTCTGTTTTTAAATGTCAAGTGCATTATCTCTCAGACGAAGTCATTCAAAAGATAACCTTGAATTCCTGACACTCATGCTGCACCACCATGCTGTGCCACGAGTGCGTCCTATGATTATACAGGCAATAGACAAACATACTCTCATATGTTGTTTTATTTACAGGTATAATGATGCCATCATGTGCAGCGGAGGTCACCGGCGTGGTTAAAAGGCAGTGCCAAGCAACGGTCCGGTTTAATTTACCTTAATCTGCTTGTTGTACAAGGCTGAGGGGGGCTTTTCAGAAGTGATCTTAGAAAGGTTTTTAAAACATAGAGAGCAATAGAGGACGAGCAAAGGAATAGGAGATAATGGAGCAGGTGTTGATTGAGATAGCAGATAAAACGCAAAATAAAACCGCTTGCTTTATTCCGGTTGACATTCTGGAAATTAGACAACTTTCAGTGTATATCTACTCAAATGCTTCTAGTATCCTCCACTGCCGGAAAAAACACAGTGCAACCTTCACCTTTAACTGAACTCCATACAAACCAGATCCAGAGACCCTAGGGCATCAAATAAGATCAATATGCTTTCTGGGATATGGTCATGCAAGATGTCTGTAGATCCATCCTAAGTAGTCGCTTTGGACAAATTGTACATGTAGACTCCATCATTCTCCGTCCACATTGAATCCCCACTGGGACAATTCTGAGTTACTGTCTGGCTCAAGGATTAATCCATTACTGTCAACTGAGTGAGCCACACGGGATTCACCCTGGATGGATAACAATGGAGTCTTCAGGTACAGATTGACCTGAGCAATTGACCTGAAAAATGCTCTTTTGCCTGAATGGGTACTACAGGCACATTCCAAAATCTGGTGGAAAGTATTCCCAGAAGAGTGGAGGCTGTCAAAGACAAAGTGGTGGATGTGGAGGGATGATTTCTCCATATTACTGCCCATGGTTTTGAAATAGGATATCCAACAAGCCCATGTAAGTGTGATGGTCAGGTGTCCACAAGCTTTTGTTCATAGAGTGTAACTGGTTCCCATTGTTAATCTCAAATTTCCAACTGGATTATACGGATATCCATACAGCGTACATATTTACAAATAAACAGTTAAGCAACTGCCACGTTCTGGCTATGATGACCATTAGGGATGAAATAAATCCAACAAGCAGCTGTCACTCTCTGGCTATGATGGCCAACAGGAATGAGATGAATCCAACAAGCAGCTGACACTTTCTGGCGCTGATGCCCCATAGGGATGAAGACGCTTGCATTTCTCATTTGCCTTAAATTACTCCACCCATGTATATCTTTCCTTTGCTTGGTATAAATTCTTCATGTTTCTTTCTGGCAATACCCGGCAGGGATGAGGTTCGGGTTCATTATGAATGAATGGCTGAAAACTTTGAGGGTACCAGAAATAATGGACAATCTATAATGCAGCACATAGCCTCTGGTCTCGAGTCGGCTGAATAATATGAGCCAATATTAGAAAGGAATGGATAACTGATGTGAATGTACAATATATATGTAAAGCGCGGCATAAATTGACGCTATAGAAGTACCTGAAATAAATAAATAGTAATAGCTCAATTTTGATAAAAGGGTGGGGTCACAGTAGCCATATTGTTGGTGTGTGCTGGAGGTTAGGCAAGATTGACGGGCAGTAAGAAGGCGATATGGTGCCTCCTTACAACCTGTTTTAACCCTGTAAATGCTGCACCAATGCAGCCTTGCATGAAATTGTGGTCTTGCTGTGGGGTGGTTGCGGCGTGGCCCTATTTGCTTGAATTTTCTTCAGTGGTGCTATTAGCTGCCAAACACATCAGAAGGGAATTGTTTTTCCCACCACCACAAAGCAGATTATGGCAGCTAGAGTACGTGAGCTCCATTATTTTTGCAACAATGCAGCACAACCCCTTTTAACCTCATCAACTGCCCTCCAATCAAGGGCGGACTGACCATTTGGAAACTCAGGCACTGCCCGAGGTCCCGAGGTCAGTAGGAGGCCCCATGAGATGCCCCTGATACCTTTTTCATAGGCTTTTTTGAGTTTGGGCAAGGACACAGGGGCCCCATGATCCCTTATTGCCCGGGGGCCCCATGATTTGTCAGTCCGCCCTTGCCTCTAACCACAAGTCTAAATTACTAAAGGCAAATAGGTTGTTCATTTTGCAATGAGCATTTTAGCTTAGTGAAATAAGTGAAACTCTTATGATTTCCATCATCCAATCACGAGCAGGCAAAAAAACCCGGGGTGGAATTATTAAAGGCAAATAGACTGTGCACTTTGCAAGTATAGTTGTACTCATTTTCTTTAGTAAATGTACATATGGTAAAGTGTTGCTTTGAAAAAATAAAATTACCCAATCAGGTACAAGGAACATAAAAAAAAAACAACAGCATTTTTCTTGCACATGATTGGATGACGGAAATCAGCAGAGCTATGCCGCATTTACTAACCTCTGGCGAAAATGAGTGCAACTTCACAGTCTATTTGCCTTTAGTAAATGCACCCCTCTGTTTTCTTTACTATATCTTATTTATACCATATTTAACTTATTTATAACTTATTTCCCTTGCTTCTGATTAGATGTTCATAACAAAGCTAAGGGAAAATTCCAATGCATAGTGAACAGCCTATTTGGCTTTAGTAAAGCCGACCATAGATGTTTCGAATCTCATCCAGGTTAGCAGGGGCCGGCCGAGATTCGAACCATGTATAGGCAGGCTTAATGTAGCCAAGTTGATCAACCGATACAACCAGCCTCCCACCGGGAGACCACAACAGCTCCGCAGGAGGGATTTCCCCATCACTGTCCTTGATGATGGGGTAATCAGGCTCCATCTATAGCCAGCTTAACCCCTTGACACCGACGTCACACAAATATGCGGCCTCACAGAACTGGGCTTTTTTCCGTGGGGCCGCATATTTGCGTACCTGTGTTTGTGCTGGGAGTGCGCCACACTGCGCGCTCCCAGGACAAAGACCGTGGTGTCACTGAGAGCCTCTGGTCCCGTTCTAACGATCGGGACCCAGGACTCCCGATTCCGGGTCATATGATCGCTGTGATAGCCTCTGATTGGCTATCACAGTGATCAGTCACTGTGCAGCCCGGCCCCCTTGTTTTTTTTTCTCTCTATGAATGGAGGCGAGAGATACATTGTATCTCTCTAACTCCTGGCATAGAGAGAAAAAAAAATTTTGTAAAAAAAAAAGATAAATAAGTAATTAAATATTAAAAAATTAAATAAAAAATAAAGAAAAAATACCTAGATCAAGGTTTGATCTAGTTCAGTGCCAGGGTTATTGTTTGGGTCAAGGTCAGGGTCAAAGGTCAGGATTTTTAAAAAATGGTATCAGTGTCAGTTAGTGTCAATGTCAGGGTCAGTGTGTTTTAGGTAAAAAAAAACCCACAAAAACAAAATGCGCACTATTGTTTCTGGGCTGTACTCCGGGTACAAACTATAAATAACTTACACATATATGGGATCGCTGCGATCGTCAAGAGCTGGAGCATTTATTTTGGGTTGTTCTTTGGTGGTAGGTTATGGCAGTAACAAGAAGCACACAGCTAAATTACAAAAATGATTTTTTTTTACTATTTTGGGCCAGTTTTCCTTTGATAATAAAAAAAAATCAGAAGATATCCATTACCATTTACCACCAAATGAAAGCCAAATTTTTCCTGAAAAAAACACGGTATAATTCACCTGGATATACAAAGTAGTTGTGGTGTTATGTACGGTTTTACTAACATATGTCAACGTTGCAAAATTGTGCATAGGCATTTAGATTTGTTTTACCCTTAGGCGTGAAGGGGTTAAATCAACCCCAAATTGTGTTGTTGTTTTTTTTTAACGTTGTTATTGATACATGTGTCCAATGGTAGAGCTTGACTTCCCATGCCTTTTGTTAGCTTACCTATTAGCCCTACTGATGGCCAGAACTGAATAATAAGACTACCCCCATACCCAAAGACTCCAGTAGGGTTCACAATCTTTGACCTTCTGGAAAGATTGGTAAAATTGTTCTTCAACCCATCCCAGGCAGATATGCTCATCCCTAATGCCGTACAGATATATATTACATAAAATAATGGCCTTATATAAAATGAATATTAATAATTGTCCAACAAGAGAACAGTAAGTGCACTAGACGTGAAAAAATGACTAACAGCTCCTAAGCAATGTGCTGCTATACCTATAATATAGCTAATTATCTCGCAAAGTCACACCAATGCCTTGGCTTCTTCTGGAATGACAAGTTCCCAAGTTCCCATATCTCCGCATCTACGACCCGTACACGCTCCGTTATCCAGAAGGACTCGCCCAAGCTGGAGTTGCAGAAATGTTAAATTCTGCTCACCAATTAACTTCCCTGAACTTTGCCTGTCCTAATGATAAATGGAATTGTGAGAAATTTGCCGAGTTACCGTATATCACAGCAATTTCTTGGCAAATCCTAGGTAGATGTTACTGAGATACCATATTTCAACAAGAGCAAAGAAGGGGAAAAAAAATAACATTGCATGCTCCCCGGAGCGTGATGCAAAATCTGTTGGAGCGTTCCGATAATTTTACACCGTGATTTCACCCTCTCCATCTGGTGTAGTATCGTCCTAATGATCTCACACCTCATCATAGCGCTGATTGCTGAAGGGTGTAAATGTGTTGGGTTATGCTGGTGGGATCACAGAGATATCATCACAATCCAGATAAAGCGAATAAAATGTCCACACTCATCACAAGTTGTTTTTTTTTCTTTGCACTTGGTGCATGGACACGTAACCTTACTGGGTAAAAATAAATATGTAACTTATGGCATTAATCAGTAGTCTACGTAAAGACAAAACTTTTTTTTAGTTTTGGAGAGGAATGGTAAGTAGACTTAGTAATAACATGCAATTCCAAGCAAGCAAAATACTCTTTTTGGATTAAAAATTCCACAGATGGAGCTTATGGGGCTATATTACTAAAGACAAATAGTCTGCTCACTTTGAAACAGTGGTTCTCAACCTGTGGGTCGCGACCCCTTTGGGGGTCGAACGACCCTTTCACAGGGGTCACCTAAGACCATTGGAAAACACATATTTCCGATGTGTAAAGAGGAGCTACTGTGTAGAAAGCAGCTACTGTGTAGAAAGCAACAGTATTGGAGGTAAAACGACACTTCATGACTTATAATTACTGGGTAAATAATTTTATGGTTGGGGGTCACCACAACATGAGGAACTGTATGAAAGGGTCACGGCATTAGGAAGGTTGAGAACCACTGCTTTGAAAGGAAGGTTGTACTTTGCAAGGGAAGTTATAGAATGAGGTGAAGTTTAACATCCAACCACATGCAAGCAAAAATGCTTTTTTTTTTCCTTGCATGAATTTGGGTATCATTTTCAAAGTGAAATATCACCATGTTCACTAAGTTCTGGGAATATTTCCCTTTGCAAAGTGCAACTTCACTCTCAAAGAGAAAAGCCTATGTGCCTTTAGTAAATCAAGCCCTATACTTGAAAAATGCAGTTCAGTTTGGGCACCAGTTCACAAAGAGGATGTTGGAGAACTTGAAAGAGTGCAGAGAAGACAAAACAACCCGATAAAGGGAATTTAAATAGGTTCAAGGTTTTTTACTTTCATGTATTCTGTGCATGAAGAATAAAAACCTTGTTTATGCAGTGAGAACAAGCCCTTCTCTCCGTAACCTATACGGTTAAAATGTCCCATTGAGTTTGAAGCCCTACTGCACTGACTTGGTTGGAATGTTTTTATGATTTTGTTAGGGCTCATTCACATGGGTGGCCAGGACAAGCAGGTGGTTAGGTAGGACAGTATAACCATACAAGGTAAGGTGAGGAAGCGGTTAGGGCTTGTTCTCACATGTGGCCGCCCTTGCCCCCCACTCTGAGAAGTGGTCCACCACTGATCACTTTCAAAGGCTACCAAACATGAGAACAAGCCCTAAGTCCCTTCTCACCATATCCTGTATGGTTTTACTGCCCTACCTAACTATATAACCTATATTGTTACTTTCCTGATAATTAGTTGTCTACTATGGCCCCTATTTTGCTCTACATAAGGCTTGATGTATTTATTTTAGATTGCAATGAAGCACAGCGTTTTATGTTGGAAAAATGTGATGGAGCGCCTGTCACCCTGATTGGGTGATTCCATCAGAGAACTGCTTCCTTACCGCTGGGACACAAGACCAAGGCATTATAGCCGGGCATTGCACCCAAGACTAGGCGACACTAACTAAACTCCTTGGCGCCAGCGCCTCCCGGCCCTTTAAGGGTTTCAGAAGCCGGGAGGCGGGGCTTTAAGGTCATGTGACCACTGTGATTCGCCATCACGGCAGTCACATGATCGGGAAAGGTCCCTACCGAAAGAGGAGATCGGGACCTTTCCGTGATTACCGGACATGTGTGCTGGGAGCACGCAGGGCGCGCTCTCTCAGCACATATGTTTTTGTTAATTGCATGCAAATGTGCGACCGCTCAGGCATCAACGCCCAGATGCCAGGAGGCCGCACATTTGCATGCAGCTGGCGTGAAGAGGTTAAATACAACATAAAGCTTGATGTATTTATTGTGGATTGCAATGAAGCGCAGCATTTTTTGTGGAGAAAACCTTCATCGAAGCAAACCTTCATATAAGCATCATGACATCTCTGAGGATAATTCATATATGACAATAGCCAGACATTTCAGATTAGGAGATAAAAGTGTTACTTAAGAAAATTAAAAAAAAAACCCCAGGAGTGGTGATGCAAATACTCAGCCATTACACCTGATGCTGGCTGCTGGGAGTTTATTTGTTAACATTCAGGCCCTGTAAACAACTGCTGGTGGACACTGGATTTACAACCCTGTGCCCAGGGAACCACAGTACCCACAGCAGGTGATCCAGGCCCTGACAGCGTTTTATGTGGGAAAACTTTACCATATTGTTGAGAAAACCTTCATAGAAGCATTATGATATCTCTGAGGATATTTCATATATGACAATAGCCAGACATTTCAGATTAGGAGATAAAAGTGTCACTTAAGAAAATTTAAAAAAAAACGCGGGAGTGGTGATGCAAATACTCAGCCATTACACCTGATGCTGGCTGCTGGGGGTTTATTTATTCACATTCAGGCCCTGTAGACAACCGCTGGTGGACACTGGATTTACAAGCCTGGGCCCAGGGAACCACAGTACCAACAGCAGGTGATCCAGGCCCTGACAACATTTTATGTGGGAAAACTTTACCATATTGTTGAGAAAACCTTCATAGAAGCATCATGATTAGAGATGAGCGAATTATTCAAAAATTCGATTCGGCTGATTCGCTGAATTTGCGGAATAAATTTTATTTGATGCGAATTTATTCGCTGCGAATTTAACTTATTAAAAGGGTTTCTAGGCTTCAGAGAGCCTTTATATTAGTGCAGAACACTGTACCTTTAATTTAAATGCCCTTGGAGTCTGCTGGGGAAGAGAAATAATACTGTCAGTCAGTATGACATGCAGATGAGTGCCGTCGATCTTAGAATCACCGCACACTTCACTCATTTGGGCAGTCACGGGGCACGACGAACAAGATGAAGAAGAAGATGAAGAAGAAGAAGAAGATGAAGAAGAAGAAGATGAAGAAGAAGATGAAGAAGAAGAAGATGAAGAAGAAGATGAAGAAGATGAAGAAGAAGAAGAAGATGAAAAAGAAGAAGATGAAGAAGAAGATGATGAAGAAGATGATGATGAAGAAGATGATGAAGAAGAAGATGATGAAGAAGAAGAAGATGAAGAAGAAGAAGATGAAGAAGATGAAGAAGAAGAAGAAGAAGAAGATGAGGAAGAAGAAGATGAGGAAGAAGAAGATGATGAAGAAGATGATGATGAAGAAGATGATGAAGAAGAAGATGATGAAGAAGAAGATGATGAAGAAGAAGAAGAAGATGAAGAAGAAAAAGAAGAAGATGAAGAAGAAGAAGAAGAAGAAGATGAAGATGAAGAAGAAGAAGATGAGGAAGAAGAAGAAGAGGATGAGGAAGAAGAAGAAGAAGAAGAAGAAGATGAGCAAGAAGAAGAAGAAGAAGAAGAAGAAGATGAGGATGAAGAAGGAGAAGATGAGGATGAAGAAGAAGAAGAAGAAGAAGAAGATGAAGAAGAAGAAGAAGAAGAAGAGGATGAGGATGAAGAAGAAGAAGAAGATGAGGATGAGGATGAAGAAGAAGAAGAAGAAGAAGAAGATGAAGAAGAAGATGATGAAGAAGATGATGATGTAGAAGATGATGAAGAAGAAGATGATGAAGAAGAAGATGATGAAGAAGAAGAAGATGAAGAAGAAGAAGATGAAGATGAAGAAGAAGAAGAAGAAGATGAAGAAGAAGAAGATGAAGAAGAAGAAGAAGAAGAAGATGAAGAAGAAGAAGAAGATGAGGAAGAAGAAGAAGAGGATGAGGATGAAGAAGAAGAAGATGAGGATGAAGAAGAAGAAGAAGAAGAAGATGAGGATGAAGAAGAAGAAGAAGAAGAAGAAGATGAGGATGAAGAAGAAGATGAGGATGAAGAAGAAGAAGAAGAAGAAGAAGAGAATGAGGATGAAGAAGAGGATGAGGATGAAGAAGAAGAAGAGGATGAGGATGAAGAAGAAGAAGAAGAAGAAGAAGAAGAAGATGATGAGGATGAAGAAGAAGAAGAGGATGAGGATGAAGAAGAAGAAGAAGAAGAAGTAGGATGAAAATAAGAAGAATTCCAGTACAGCAAAAAGTGTATCTGCAGAGAGCTCCGCTATTTCTGACAGTTCTCTGACAGTTCCTTCACATTTACAGCGGTTGAAACATTGTATCTATTTGTTTCCGAATAAAAACATCTGTATCCTAAATGGAAACAAATAGATACAATGTTTCAATCGCTGTAAATGTGAAGGAACTGTCAGAGAACTGTCAGAAATAGCGGAGCTCTCTGCAGGGACACTTTTTCCCGGCTGTAGAAGGGATGAAAATCGGCCGATCGGGAAAAATTTGATTCGTGCATCTGAAGTTTGCTAATTTTCGGATTCGGTGCAAATCGAATTTTTCCTAATATTCGAAACGAATTCCACTTCGCCAAGTTCGATTCGCTCATCTCTAATCATGATATATCTGAGGATAATTCACATATGACAATAGCCAGACATTTCAGATTAGGAGATAAAAGTGTCACTTAAAAAAATTTACAAAAACCCCAGGAGTGGTGATACAAATACTCAGCCATTACACCTGATGCTGGCTGCTGGGGGTTTATTTATTCACATTTAGGCCCTGTAGACAACCGCTGGTGGACACTGGATTTACAACCCTGCGCCCAAGGAACCACAGTGCCAACAGCAGGTGATCCAGGCCCTGACAGTATATCATGAAAACAGAAAGGTTTTATTTAAAACCTTCATTAGCATTTTGATGAGTGGTGAGGGAGAAACCAGGGAAGGCAACATATAAACAGATTAAACTTCATCCTTAAGGTAAGCTCACATTAATTACAGTGCATTTCTGCATGTTACCTGCTTGCTTCATCATATCATAAAATAACGTCCTGTAGTTTTCTTTATGTAGATGACCTTCCCCGCGCTCCTTTTTCTTGCCCATTCAATCATTTATAAAACCAAGTCGTTACTGTCTAATTATATCATTAACATTTTATGACACGAGATTTCCTAAACTTTGCATGCATCTGGAGTATGAGACTATTAATTTCAGCATTACGGCTTGGAAATCTGAGCACCGCGGAATGCCAAAACAAAATTCCTCACGAGCCGAGTTTAAAGGCTAAATAATCAGGGTAATTATGGTTCGGTATGTAGGATGGATGCGAGTGATTATTTATAAATGGGTCAGTGTCCTCTGTAATGGGACAATCTTTTTTAGAATGAGAAATGCTGGCTTTTGCAGATGGCGGTCTTGTTTTTGGAGGGTTAGAAAAGTACAGAAACTAACATTAGCAAGAAATGATACGAAAAAAATTAATCCTGGATATTATCTTGGTACTTTTTTTATAGTTGTTAGAGCTAACATCCAGTCAGGTTGTCAGTATAAATCAGCTAAATACATCCCAGGTGCACCAAACAAAAGGTGTTCAAAGTCCTATAGTCAACGTCTATAGAAAACAGCTACAGAGTTGAAAAAATTGTACCCTGTCTATGTGTGGAAGCAGTGGTCTCTCTGCAAAGGTTCAATGCGCTTTCTGCTCAGTTAGACCCGGAGCTCTGCAATCAGCAAAGCTCATGTTCTCTGCTGATTGGAGATCTATAAATCTCAGCACCCGCTGATTGGAGATCTATAAATCTCAGCACCCGCTGATTGGAAATCTATAAATCTCAGCACCCACTGATTGGAGATCTATAAATCCCAGAACCCGCTGATTGGAAATCTATAAATCTCAGCACCCGTTGATCGGAGATCTATAAATCTCAGCACCCGCTGATTGGAAATCTATAAATCTCAGCACGCGCTGATTGGAGATCTATAAATCCCAGAACCCGCTGATTGGAAATGTATAAATCTGAGCACCTGCTGATTGGAGATGTATAGATCTCAGCACCCGCTGATTGGAGATCTATAAATCTCAGCACCCGCTGATTGGAGATCTATATAGCTCAGAACCGGCTGATTGTACTGTAGATCTATAAATCTCAGCACCCGCTGATTGGAGATCTATAAATCTCAACACCCACTGATTGGAGATTTATAAATCTCAGAACCCACTTATTGTACTGTAGATCTATAAATCCCAGCACCCGCTGATTGGAGATTTATAAATCTCAGCACCTGCTGATTGGAGATCTATAAATCTCAGCACGCGCTGATTGGAGATCTATAAATCTCAGAACCCACTGATTGTACTGTAGATCTATAAATCTCAGCACATGCTGATTGGAGATCTATAATCTCAGCTCCCACTGATTGGAGATCTATACATCTCAGCACCCCCTGATTGAAGATCTATAAATCTCAGCACCCGCTGATTGGAGATCTATAAATCTCAGCACCCGCTGATTGGAGATCTATAAATCTCAGCATCCACTGATTGGAGATCTATAATCTCAGCACCCGCTGATTGGAGATCTATAAATCTCAGCACCCGCTAATTGGAGATCTATAGATCTCAGCACCTGCTGATTGGAGATCTATAACTCTCAGCACCCCCTGATTGTAGATCTTTAAACCTCAGCACCAGCTGATTGGAGATCTATAAGTCTCAGGCTGTACAAACTATGGAATACAAGCACCCTGTATGTCTGCACAGTGTCCTGTAACCTCACCCACCTCCACTATCAGGATGAAGAAATGCATGGTCATATGACCAAACTTTGTATTCTATTGAAAAAGGGTATGTTATGGGGCCTGCATAGTTATAACTGTATAGGACAATGTCTATAATGGGGTCAGTTTCATCTCTGGCCACATCAGCATTATGGATGCCCTCAAAGGGCTAGTTGTATTTGTAAGACTAGAAGTCCAGAGCACCCCACCCTCCCTTACATCACAGAGTCCCCCACCCCATCAGAAGTCAAGAGTCTCCCACCATCAGAAGTCAAGAGTCCCCCACCATCAGAAGTCAAGAATCCCCCACCATCAGACGTCAAGAGTCCCCAACCCTCATTTACATGACAGAGCACCCCACCCCATCAGAAGTCAAGAGACCCCCACCATCAGAAGTCAAGAGTCCCCCACCAGCAGAAGTCAAGAGTCCCCAACCCTCATTTACATCACAGAGCACTCCACCCCATCAGAAGTCAAGAGTCCCCTACCATCAGAAGTCAAGAGTCCCCCACCATCAGAAGTCAAGAGTCCCCAACCATCAGAAGTCAAGAGTCCCCAACCATCAGAAGTCAAGAGTCCCCTACCATCAGAAGTCAAGAGTCCCCTACCATCAGAAGTCAAGAGTCCCCTACCATCAGAAGTCAAGAGTCCCCCACCATCAGAAGTCAAGAGTCCCCAACCATCGGAAGTCAAGAGTCCCCCACCCTCACTTACATCACAGTGCACGCCCCTTACCTTGTGCTGTTGTTGGGAAGAAGCTGGGAAGCAGAGAGTCAAGGGTCTGGAGGAGGACCAGAGGAGGGCTGGAGTCAGATGCCAGAGTCTGTTGAATGCTGAGTCCAGGGGCGGCAGAGACAAAGGTGTGCTGTGGCTGCAAAGAGAGGCACAGGATTTATAGGAGGAGTACTGTCCTCTTCTCTGAAGCCAACTGCTGGGATGGGGTGGTGGAAAGAGACCAGTCTCTCCGTGGCTGCATGGAGAGGCACAGGATCTGTAGGAGGAGTTCTGTTCTCTTTGCTGCCGACTGCTG
>NW_028319311.1:942500-947500 GCF_062004578.1 Staurois parvus | reverse complement strand
GGAAGGAATGAAAGGAAGGAAGGAATGAAGGGAAGGAAAGAAAGGAAAAAAATGAGGGGGGGAGGGAAGGAATGAAGGGAGGGAAGGGAAGAAAGAAAAGGAAGAAAGGAAGGAAGAAGTAATGTAAAAAATATTTAAAGCTATCAAGTAAAAATGAGTTTTCACAATGGCATTATGGATTTCATGACACATATGTCCAATATAAATGAATTCCCTTTACTTCTCCATTATAGATTCTGTCTGTGTATGACACCTTCACATGTTGAATTAAACGTGTCTCTGCTATACTTATGTCATCAAATATTTATCCCATCCCTCTGTTCAGACACAATGATATAAATTAAACACAGGATTGAATATAAATGGTTATAAATGTAATATAAACATATAATTAATTCTGGGGTAAATATGTGGATGTCACCAATGCACAGGTAGAGTTCTGTAAATGCTTGTCACTGATATTGTTTGTACATCCAGAAAATCACCATCATTTACAACCCAATAATTGCTGAACAAATCTAAACAGACTGACAATTTAAAGTGAGCTATGGAGCTGTGGAGGATTAAACAGGCCAGTTTTGTCAGCCGGTGCCACTGATTTACATAAAAGTAGGCCCTAACTACTTGAATGATCTTTGATTGTGACTATGCATAAAGACTGATCAGATTTTTATGGCTACAAAAAAAAAAGTTATTTTTTTTAACTGAAAAAAAGTATAATTAATTATTGAATAAATAATAATGCATTAATAGAATATATAATAAATTCAATAAATCTGATTCACCTGATACATGTCAGCAAGTGATTACAATGTACATTATATTTTATGATCACACCTATCACTCTGATCTATTAGTCTGAGAAAATGAAAGATTTCACTTTACCAAAATTTTGTTGAATATTTACATGAAAATTGCTGTTAGATAGAAATGCAGTAGAGTCAATATGAAAGGCCAAACTATGGCATTTGGGTAATGTTTAAACCACTTGCCCACTGGATTTACCCCCCTTCCTGACCAGGCCATTTTTTGCTATACGGCGCTGCCAGGGGTGGACTGACAACTCATGGGGCCCCCGGGCAATAGGGGATCATGAAGCCCCTGTATCCTTGCCCACACTCAAAGCACACCCAAAAAAGCCTATAAAAGGTACCAGGGCCATTTCATGGGGCCCCCTAGTGACCCTGGGCCCTCGGGCAGTGCCCGAGTGCTCGAATGGTCAGTCCACCCCTGGGCGCTGCACCACTTTAACTGATAATTGTGCAGTCTTGCAATACTGTACACAAGTGTAATTTTTTTTTTCACACAAATAGAGCTTTCTTTTGGTGGTATTTGATCACCACCATTTTTTTTGCACTATAAACAAAAAAAGACTGAAAATTTAAAAAAAAACAAAAACAAAATAAAAACAATATTTTTTACTTTTTGCAATAAAACATATCCGATAAAATATTAATAATAATAATAATAATAATAATAAAAAATCTTCATAAATGTAGGTCAAAATTTATTCCGCTACATGTCTTTGGTACAAAAAATTCCCAATAAGTGTATAGTGTCTACAAACAATACTATATAAATTGGAACTTTTTTTTTTATATACTAATAATGGCGGCAATCAGCGACTTATAGTGGGACTGTGTTAATACGCAGGGAATTCTGACACTAGCTGGGAACTGACTAACTTCTACTGACATCTCCAGTGACACTAATACAGTGATCAGTGCTAATAAAAAGTACTGACACTGTACTAATGACACTGGGCAGGAAGGGGTTAAAGTGAGGGGTGATCAAAGGGTTAACTGTGTGACAGGGAGTGTTTTTACTGTGTGCTGCTTTACTAGGGGATGTGCTGGTTTTTAATCTCTGCTTTGCAGCGAGGTAAAAGCTGGCACATCCCCACTGACAGGAGGGAGATCTGTGTGGTTTACATTCACAGATCTCTCTCCTGTCAGTTGCTCTGCCAATCGCCAGGTCCCAGCCATGAATTGCTGGCCGGGACCTAGTGATCAATATGTACAGGAGCCAACGACAGCGCGGGTAGGGGGGGCACTCACGCACCCTACCCAGAAAAGCAGATTCATGTATATATACGTGATTCTGCACAGAGTGGAGGCCCTGTAGCAGTAAAGCTGCTATAGGGCACATGGCAAGCGGTTAAAGAGTGTAATAAACTTTGAATTTCTGCTTTACTCCATCTTTAAATATTCCCTCCTCAGCAGGGAACATGACATTAGACATTGAAAATCCAAGGAACTCAAGCCCTAAATTTTAATTTTCTTTTTTAATTTCGATTTTTTTTTCTGAAAATTGACAAAAATCTACAAACAAGAAAATTTTTTTTTTTTTTGTATATTTTAAAATTGTTCTTTATTTTTTTTCCCCCTGGGTGCTGTATTCGTTCTAGGTACACATTGGGGGTTATTTACTAAAACTGGAGCATGCAAAATCTGGTGCAGCTCTGCATAGAAACCAATCAGCTTCCAGGTTTTATTGCCAAAGCTTCACTGAAGAAGCTGAAGTTAGAAGCTGATTGGCCGCCATGCACAGCTGCACCAGATTCTGAGTGCTCCAGTTTTAGTCAATCACCCCCGTTGCAATAGTAGAGGTTGTCATTGATATGGCTTTGTTTAGCAGAAAAGTCATGTGATCATCATGTCAGCACTGACAGGGAGATCACATGGCTTTGTTTTAAAATAAATAAATAAAAATGAAAGCAATTTATAGAGATTTTATGTATGTAAGATATCTTATTGTTTTCTGAATATTGCTATTCATCCTTGCTGCATATAGTTTGTCATGCTGATCTGTCTTCTATGATATTGCATTTGTCTGCATTTATGATGTGACCTATGTAACGGAACCGACCCCAGACTGCACTTGGGTACTTCCGTTAGACTCCCGCTTCCCCATCCAAACACCAACAACAGACACCACAGCTGAGCATACAAGACTAGACGACACCAATCTTGAAGTAATCCAGAAGGTAGACTACTTTATTTGAACACAGATACAAGATATATACACTCAGGGGACAGTCCCCCCTCCCTGCATAATGGCACAGGGCGGGGCAATCTACATTTAGTAACAAGAGACACACAGGTATTCAAACTTCACACAAGCAGACAGTACCATCAGGAGGGAGGGCTGCTGGAGACACCCCCCACTAAGCTAATACACATAAACACATACATCCCATAATAGTTTGCTCCCAAACAAGACACACAATAGAACAATGGGATGCAACCCCACAACACCAAACAATCCACAACCCCCACCCCACCTATCTCCTATACATGTCTACACAATATTAGGACAGATCACCCTGTACCCCTAACAGGCACAGGGTGACTTACACATAAGAGGGATATGGGGAGCTAAGACAGGGGTCTCCCCACCTCTCCATAGTGAGCTGGGTTCCATGGGCTCCCCACCCAAACCTAAACAGTTTTATTGAAAAAAAAAATTAAATCAAATTTCATCTTAGCAGCCCGCATGGCAAAATGTGAGGCTAAATCAATTTTAAGGAAAACATTCCACTTACTAGTGAGGAGCTAATTGTTCTGGGTTCAGTTCGAAGGAAGATCTATGAACCCAATCTGAAAACTGTAAATGCTGAACTTAGCTGTAAACTCCATTGAAGTCTATGGGAGCCAAATCTTGTAAATTTTTTCTGGACTTTTGTTAAGGCTAATATGACCAAATATGGTCAGGACTAGGTGTGGCCAATGATATCACCCAGCATGTAAGTGACATAAAGCAGATCTTCACTCTGCCCCCTCCCCCCTTAATTTTTTTTAACCCTCCTCTTCCCTTGTTGCCTTCTACACAGTTAAGGTACTCACCTGTCCAGCAAGTCCAGCATTGTCCTGCTGAGATCCGCTTCTCTTCTGCCCCCACTCAGTCCCACAACGCCATCTTCTTCAGTGATGTTATCGGGAAGCTGCCGGCTCTTCCATGTTCTGCCAGCAGCTGTCCGATGACATGCTGCTAGGCCCCGCCCACTCTTCCTTTTTCAATGAAAGACTAATTGGCAGAGCGGGCTGAGTGTACAGGGGCGGTCACAGCTTTAAAGTGTTACTAAACCCTCAACAGTAAAATCAGTCTGTATATGCAGTAAAGCATGCTTGTTATACTCACTGTGGAGCCTAAGGGGTTATCCTCTGCACTGTGTAAAAAGGCTGTTTGATCCTGTCTTCTATGATCCTCCCCTTCTTCCACAGTTCTCAATCCATCTGCTGATAGCACAGGGCCTTGGGGGCAAGCTACACATGCTCAGTTTGGTGTGTATCGCTAAAGAGGTTTTTTTTTTTCCTTGGGAGAGTACGTGTGATCAACACAGGGCCAATCAGTGCTGTCCAGACAGAAGGTCAGGGGTCATGCAGCCTCATAGGACAATCAGAGAGGAATGAAAACTTCTACAAGCTTTAACCAGTGCTCAGCTAGACACTGATAGAAGTCACAAGACTGCTATATACTGCTGATGAGAAAAGGTATTTAGCAGTTTATATTTACTAAAATATTTGCATTTCTATGTTGTGTGTACTGTGGGAGACCGGATATAGTGAATGCAGGGTCCGGGGAGACCAGATATAGTGAATGCAGGGTCCAGGGAGACCGGATATAGTGAATGCAGGGTCCTGGGAGAACGGATCTAGTGAATGCAGGGTCCGGGGAGAACGGATATAGTGAATGCAGGGTCCGGGGAGAGCAGATATAGTGAATGCAGGGTCTGGGGAGACCGGATATAGTGAATGCAGGGTCTGGGGAGAGCAAATATAATGAATGCAGGGTCCGGGGAGACCAGATATAGTGAATGCAGGGTCCGGGGAGAGCGGATATAGTAAATGCAGGGTCCGGGGAGAGCGGATATAGTGAATGCAGGGTCTGGGGAGACCAGATATAGTGAATGCAGGGTCTGGGGAGAGCGGATATAGTGAATGCAGGGTCCAGGGAGAGCGGATATAGTGAATGCGGGGTTCGGGGAGACCATATAGTGA
>NW_028319311.1:935000-937500 GCF_062004578.1 Staurois parvus | reverse complement strand
ATGAAGGCATTGTCAAGGGGCGTACTGTGATCTTAAATACCTGGAAGTGCTACTTAGAACACAAGCACTTATCAAAACATACATCTGCTTTAAAGTATTTTTGCATTCAAATTAACATGACATTTTATTCTGGCCTCCTGTGATCAGTTTGTTTGTAAGAAGATTTTGATCAGAAATTTAATTACTTATTGCTACAATAAAATGCTATTTTGCTGGAAACTTAGGTACCAGGTTATACATATTCATATAAGCAGATTCCCTATTACGCTCCTTTGAAAGTTCCTTCTTTAAGTACATATCTCACTTGATCTACTAATTTCTTCCAGTCCTTGTTAGTCCCGAGGGGTTTAAACGATTCTCTATTAATAACAGTTTGTTTTGGGCACAATAGGTAGCTGACAAGCTCCGAATCTTTTGTAGCTTTGTTGTATTTTTTTCTGTCAAAAATGGACTATTTTATCTAAAAACAGCAGAGGACTCGCGGGATTTCACAAAGATGACTAAACAAAGGTCAGAACTCGGAGATTATACAAAGTTTTCCAGGAGAAACTTTGAGACAGATTTGGCGGCACATCAAAACACGATTAAACCTCATTTAGAATAAAGCCAAAAACAGCCAATGTGACTTTTTGAACTAGATTTTATTTAGAACAGGACGTCAGATGAAATTCTTGGTGTTTTTTGAAGAGTTGGGAAAGATTAGACCAACCTTTCTCAGCCCTTATACCCTAGCTCTACTCTCTCAAGCTTTTCCCCAAGGGAACCCTTTCAATAATTTTAAGATCTCAGGGAACCCCTGCTAAAACCAGTTTCTTGGAGGTCAGTGAGAAAAGGCCACGTACATTGGTGGTCAGCTGATACCTGGGGAAGTATGAATGGTAAAATCAGCTCTATCTGGGAATAAGTGGTGGCCTAGAAAAGGACCTGCTTGGCAGTGGTAAGAAAGACTCCCATATCATGGGCTTTGGGTTTTCAGTGCATCCACTATGCAGAATAGGTCTTGAACCATGGAGGAGCCCTTTAAATATTGTTCAGGTCTCAGAAAACCACTGCTAAAACCAGTTTATTGGGGGTCAGTGAGAAAAGGCCATGCACATTGGTGGTCAGCTTGAAGAATTCCTGTTTACATGATAATCAGTGGGAAGAATGCCCCCCTTTTCAGTGGTGGTCAGAATGCCATCCTTAAGCTCACCATACACCCTATAATCTGTTGCTTGAACCCAAGCTCAAGGAACCCCTAGCAATCTATGGAGGAATCATATGATTCCAAGGAACCCTGGTTAAGAATAGTTGCCCTAGAAGACCCATGAAATAATTTTCAGGTGTCAGGAAACCCCTGCTAAAACCAATTTATCAGGTGGCATCGGGAAGAATACCCCTTACATTGGTGATCATTTGGAAGAATGCCCCCTACTTTGGTGGTCATTGGGAAGAATGCCCCTTACATTGGTGTTTATTAGGAAGAATGCTGCTTACATAAGTGGTCAGTGGGAAGAATGCCCTTTACTTTAGTGGTCAATCAGTGGGAAGAATGCTCCTAACATATGTGGTCAGAGGGAAGAATGTACCTTAGATTGGTGTTTTTTAGGAAGAATTAGTGATCAGTGGGAGGAATGCCCCTTACATTGATGGTCAGTGGGAAGAACGTCCTTTACATTTGTGGTCAGTCAGTGGGAAGAATGCCCTTTACAGTGGTGGTCATTGTGAAGAATGCCCTTGGTCAGTGGGAAGAATGCCCCTCACATTAGTGCTTCAAGGGAAGAATGCTCCTTACATTGGAGGTCAGTGGGAAGAATACCCCTTTCTTGTTCAAACATTTTTTATTAACAAGAGAGAAAACTTTAACAACACAAACAAGGAGACTTTGTTGATGTACATTGGACATTGAAGAGGCTATAGGACAGTGAAGAAAAATGAATGTGGATCACATTACAGATGTCTATACAATTCTAGCAAAAGCAGGAACATAAGAGTCGACAATAGATGACATTATCGTCCTAGCCAATCGAAATAACGTCTCCTAAGTGCATTTAAGAAGTAGGGGGAAGTTTGGAGGGGGAGCAGACAGGGGAGGGAGGGGGGGTATGGGAAAAGGAACAATAACAATGACTCCATGAACAATCAACTAATTTACAGCAGACTCTACGTGTTGCCCACGAAGGACTATTGACAGTATCCTAGGCGCACAATATAGAAATCAAGGGAGAAGGAGTGATTCATCAAAGTTAGGCGGGAGGAAGTGCTCTACCCAGGGGTTCCATATGTGCAAAAATTTAGGGATCATGTCTAGTATTGTGGCTTCCACCTTTGCATGTATCATGGCTTGTGTTATTCTGGTTTTGACGGCACCAACACTAAGGGTGGGGGATTTCCAGGATTTCGCTATAACCTGCTTAGCCGCTGTGGTAACTTGCATAAGGAGCGAAGAATACCCCTTTCATTGGTGGTCAGTGGGAAGAAGGCCCCTTACAATGAAGTTCAGTCAGTGGGAAGAAACTCT
>NW_028319311.1:0-17500 GCF_062004578.1 Staurois parvus | reverse complement strand
AACCTGAAGCAATTCCAGTCTCTCAGCCTTGAAGTCCAGTAACCTGCACCAGTCTAGTCCATAAGCCCCAAAGTCCAAGAACCAGCCGCAACGTCCCATACCCAGAACCAGTTCTAGTCTACCAGCCTAAAAGTCCAATACCCTGCACCAATTCTAATCTACCAGCCTCAAAATCCAATACCCTACACCAGTGCTAGTCTATCAACCTCATAGTCCAATAGCCTGTACCAACTCCAGTCAATCAGCCTCAAAGTCTAATAACCTGCACCCAGCCTCTCCCCCATGTTCAGGTATTTCCTATGATATTCAGTTTCAAAACTTCAAGGACAAACTCAGAATATCAATTTTTAATGAGATTCTGACAAAAACGTAGTAATTTACTAAACAAGATGGTCAAGATTTTTGCTCTTGCTGGCTCTCACAGCCTTTTATTTCCCAGAGGACCGGCTGGGTTGCCAGCTAATTCTATATTTCCATATAAATTAGCTGGCAGAGTAATCTTCCTTCCCTGTTACAGTTATTCTGAGTGTCAATGTCTTGGATCTCACTTGACATTGCTGTGCTGCTATTTCACGCCCCGGCTGGGCAGGCCAAAGTCACGATTAGTCCGCGAACGCTAGTTATCACGCCTGCTGTCATTATCTAAGATACTGATCTAAATTCCGGGGACACAAGCACCCTCTACGAATGTAAAAGGATAGCTGGAAATCATGTTCAATTATATCCCCATTGACCTAAATTCATGAACATCTGTTGGACTCACCAAACAGATTGGTCATTATATCAACGTGTTCCGTGGATGTATAGTGAGTCTACGGCAGCAATGGATAACGCTTCCAATGTTGCAGCGAGCCGTAGAAACCTTCATGTCAAGGAAATGGTATTTCGGAGACTGAAATATATTTCTTCCAGTACAGGCTGACAAATCATTATAATTAATAATACTGACAGATGGAACTAGTCTTTTAATTAGACGTCATTAGCTGATGTCAATAACTGACTGCTGTGTGGATGCGAAAAGTGTTTCCTTTTAGGATGAAAAATGCAAGTTTGCATTGCTGGATTCGCACAGGTACCATAAATGTTGGGTCTCTGTATGCATGGAAGAATTGAAGGCATGAAAAAAATGTAGACGTGACCTTTTTTTTAATCTCCTGCCTGCTAGCTGCTTGGGTGCCCCTTACTCATATAATTATAGGTGTTCTGGAGTAGTGACTTCACTTGTTGCATGCTAGTCACAGTTCTTGACTCAGAAAGCCACAGTAGCCAAAGGTTGCATTTTCAGAAGCTGGTACCAACAGCAAATATTTTTTTTGAGTAGTTTTTTTGTTGAAGGGGTTGCCGAAATTCAATTTTCTTGACCTCCAAAAAATGTACTTTCCAAGACCTGGAGTGAAACTAAAAATTAAGCAGTAATGAAGATGAATTCCTGAAATAGTTTTTACATCTAGCTTGGACCAATGTGGTATGTACTGTATGTGCCTTATCTGGCCGATCCCCATGGAAGCTGGAAATGACTGTACTAACTGCACTGCTACCACATTGATCTCCACTAGCTTCCAGGTATCTTGCCGAGTGGCTGTCCTGCTGCACTGTGAACACAGGAGGATGCTCTCAATGAATGCAAAGCATTCTCTGATTGGATGAGATGGAGACGTAGGGCTGTGTTGCCATCATCACCGCCTCTTTCAATCAATAAACACTTTGCGTTCATTGAGAAAATGGAGCTATATTGTGCAACACTTGGGACTCAGTAGTGGGAGCATTGAGTTGTAAACAGATGAGCTTGGCTTATGTGCCCATGTAGGAGTGTTGGGTCAATGATTTCATGAGCATCCCCAGCCCTTTGGATATGTGCAGCTGCAGGGTGGGGAATGCCCTAGCTGATTGGGCTGGTACTGACGCCTTTCCTCTGGGTTCAGATGAGCATGGGATCAGACTGCTCCCAAGTCTGATCTCTACCAGCCTCTTGTAAAAGGTTCCCAAACTCTGTCAGTTTCCTGCACAAGGGTGGACTGACCATTTGGAAACTCGGGCACTGCCCGGGGTCAGTAGGGGCCCCATGAGATGCCCCTGGTACCTTTTTCATAGGCTTTTTTGAGTTTGGGCAAGGACACAGGGGCCCCATGATCCCCTATTGCCCGGGGGCCCCATGAGTTGTCAGTCCGCCCTGGTCCTGCATCATGTCTCCAGTCTCCACCCATACCTTTAGCATGTGCACAATCTCTGATCATCTGTTGTGGCATGTCCACAGACAGTCCTTTGTAGTACTGCATATGCTGAAAATTATGAGGGGGATTTACTAAAACTGGAGCACTCAGGATATGGAGCAGCTGTGCATGGCAGCCAATCAGCTTCTAACTTCAGTTTGTTCAATTAAGCTTTGACAATAAAACCTGGACGCTGTTTGGTTCCAATGCAGAGCTGCACCAGATTTTGCCTGTTCCAGTTTTAGTAAATCTCCCCATGTGTGGAACTTTGGTGATTTCAGATGCTTCCTTTATCTCAAAATGATACCCACTGATCTAGGGGATCAAATAACACAGATTAATGCAAACTTTATTCCATTGTCCCACAATCCTTCTCCCTCTCGTTTCTGGTTGTGACAACTGGTACGCCTCTTGCCGGTCCCCATCTTCTTGTTGTTCTTATCGCCAGTGTCTACACATACAGTTCAGGCTCACTGTCAACAACATCAAGACGGGACATGGACACTGGTAGGGGAACCAACCCTTATTCTAGAACTAGAGAGAAAGAATTGGACAGGTTTCAAGGTTCATTTGGGTAAGGTAGATATTAAAGTGGAATTAAAGCCAAATGTCACAGTCAGGGGTCAGGCTTGGAGACCAGGAGCTATAGCCGTAGAAAGGCTTCCACAGACCAGTTAAAATAGTACTCAAGAAAGTCATCCCGGTGGATGACGCAAGCTCATCAGAGGTGTGGGGTCTAAGCAATAACTGTTGTTGCTTCTGATGGTGGAGATGGGTTCTGATGTATGTTAGTACCAGGTCATGGTCCCCAAGATTGCCCTCCAGGAGGTGAGAAAGCTGGAGTCCAGTAGCAGATATAGCAGGTAGGGATCAAGCAGAAGTGTAGTCAGTAAATAGGCCAAAGGTCGGTAACAAATGGTTGCGGGTTGGGATCAAGCAGAAGCATAGTTGAGGAACAAGCCAAAGGTAGGTAACAAGTGGTACTGGAGGTAAGAAAGCAGCAAGAATGCAAAGGAGCAAGATATTGGCTAAAAGGAAGTGCAGAGACATGGCTTTAATGGGAAGTCCATCAGAGGAGCAAAGAGTTCAAGGCTCACGAGACAAAGCAAGATTGTTCTAAGAAATGAGACAGAAAGGTCAAAGATTCAGATCCTAGTCATGACACCAAAGCTTTTGAGACTCATCCTATCCTGTTGACCGATATCACTGAGACTGAAAAGGATTTTCCATATTTTTAAGTAGTCACCGTAAGAGGAACGGGTGAAATTTTATAGCTCGGACACCAGTTCTGGTGACCCCAGTGGCAACCAGGGATTTCACTCACTTTAAAAAGATTGGATTGGCAGTAAATAAAAATGCCAAATATGGCAAAACGTGGCAAAAAATGTGGAAAAAAAAAATGCACTACCATGATTTCAGCAGATTCTCCTTTGAACTCTATTGTAGCAAAAATGCTGCTTTTTTCCTTTTAAAAAAGTCCCTGACCCTATCCAAACACACAGCAGCTCAAAAAAGCATAGATGTGAATGTGTTCCATAGGAAACCATGTTAACCTCCCTGGAGGTATTCCCGAGTGTAGCTCGGGGTAAAGTTTCAGCACCAAAAGCGGTAACCCCCCCGAGCTACACTCGGGCTTACCATGCAACGCTGCTCCGGGATCTCTTCTTCACTTACCTTGTCCTGCGCTCCCGCAATGTCCCCCCTGCAGTGTCCCCGGCAATGTAATCCGGCGGATGTCGGCATCTGTCATCTAGGTTCCGTCCCCTGCAAGCGTCGGGACGTACGGGAGACGGAACGGCGGGAAATTTGAAAATGACCAAAAGTGACATTCACTGAATACACTAAAATCACATAGTATAACATTCCTGTATCAAACCATTTCACATACATTTTGTCCCGAGTGCTTTGTCCGGCGCCCTGCCTGCATTTTTACTGTTCTTTCTGCCTGGAAACTGAGAAACGTCCATGGCGTCCAAAAAGCGTCCCTTTAGGTCAGACGTGGTTTTAGACCGGCTAGAGAACAGCGATAGTAAATCAGAACCACTTGCAGAATTGAGTGATAATGATTCGTGGGGGAAATTCCTCATCAGACACTGAAAACGATTCTGCGACTTTGCTCAGCGATGTGCGAACTTGGCGCTATATTTCACATTTCAGTGTTTTTGGTTTGATTATATTATTGAATTAAATTTATTATTATTATATTATTATTTTTTATGATTATTTATTAAATTATAATTTATGATTTCGTGTTTCAAGTTTTATCCTCCCCGGGATGTTTACTAGACTCTTGTTCGGACAGATTTCACTGAGTTATTCCTAAGAATTACAGCGTACAATAAAAAAACTACATATTTCCATGCAAAAAAATGTACCGCTTTGAGCACAGAAATATGGACATAATCAGACCGCTAGGGAGGTTAAATGAACTGTAGTGCGTTTCTGCAAAAAGCACAAAAAACGCATTGGTGTGAACAAAGCCTACATGTTATCTAAAACATGTCTACATGTTAAAAAAAAAAAAGACTACAATGGGCAACCTAAAAATGAAACCAACCCAACCCCCCACCACCACTTTGCTTCCAACTCTCTATTGATGCCCCACTCCGATGGGCTTCCTTACTGGCCAAAAGGAGGACACAGGCTTCCTATTCATACAGCCATTGTCACTAAAAATATTATGCTCTCTCTCAGAAAAATTGTTCAGAATAAACCAGTGCTCAAACAATCCAAAATAAGTCCATATAATCATACGGAAATGAAGGTCCTTCATACAGTACATATACATATATGAAGGACTTTCATTTCCGTATGATTATATGGACTTATTTTGGATTGTTTGAGCTCTGGTTTATTCTGAACAATTTTTCTGAGAGAGAGCATATTATTTTTAGTAATCTGTACACTTTTTGGGGTAAAAGTGTTTATACGCATTTGTGGGGATTTTTGCAATAGGGATACCGTTATTACTTTAATTTTATACAGCCCTTGTCGCCTGTTCTAGGAGTTGACAGGTTTCCTTTTTTTCAGTGCCTATTGATTCGCCTTTTGAAGATTTTCCATATCCGGCATTCTGCAGACTTTATTCTGGGACATAAAAAGCCCAAATTGAGCTCTCTCTATCCAGCCCAGCCTTATGAGCTCCAAATTTCAGTTATTTGTGGAATAAAAAATAGCTGTTTACTTGAGAGCGGACCGTCACAGCGAGCCGTCAAAAACTCTTCCAGTGATGTATGAGCGCCGAGACCCCCTGATTGCTGATTCTTTGTTGAACATCTGCAGTGAAGGCGGCATTACCTGTAATTAAATTCCTATTCACTATTGTAAAGTTAAGTGTAGGTAGAGCAGCAGAGCCCGAGATTTAAAGTGTACCCGTCATGAATTTAAGTCCTCATGCACGCTGGACGTTTTCACAGCGGCTATTTTTGGCTTTTGACATTTTTTTTTTACAGCCAGTAAACCCCCCAGCATGTTATCCTATGTGTCCATGCGCACATAGACTGGAATCAACGTTTTTTGGCTGGAAAAAAACAGGACTAGTGGGTTTCTAGAGGAGTTTATTAGCTGTAAAAATGCTCTAATGCTAAAAAATGCCCCAAAACGCAGTAAAATGCGGTAAAACACCGCAAACCAGTGTTTTTGGACTTTTTGTGAACCAAAAATTTTTTTCGGTAAAAAAAAGCGCTAAAAAAAACAAAGGCAGCTAAACGCTAATTCAAAAATGCTAAAAAAAAAGCTGAAAAACTCACATTTTTAATGTGACTTTACACAGCTAACGATACCAGCTTTATCAAAACGTCCCGTGTGCATGAGGACTTAGTCGTTAGCATCTTTTAGCGCTTTTTTTACCAAAAATACTGGTTTGAGGCGTTTTACCATGTTTGGCCACATTTTTCAGTGTTAGAGCGTTTTTACAGCATTTTTCAGCATTAGAGCATTTTTACAGCTAAAAAACTCCTCTAGAATCCCACTAGTTCTGGTTTCTTTCTCCAGCCAAAAAAATGTCCCAGCCAAAAAGCATTGATTGCAGTGCAAGGACACACACAGGTGAAACTCGAAAAATGAGAATATGGTGCAAAAGTCCATTTATTTCAGTGCAGCAACCTAAAAGGTGAAACTAATATATGAGATAGACTCATTACATGCAAAGCAAGATAGTTCAAGCCGTGATTTGTCATCATTGTGATGATTATGGCTTACAGCTCATGAAAACCCCAAATCCACAATCTCAGAAAATGAGAATATTGTGAAAAGGTGGAATATTCTCGGCTCAAAGTGTCCCACTCTAGTCAGCTAATTAAGCCATAACACCTGCAAAGGGTTCCTGAGCCTTTAAATGGTCTCTCAGTCTGGTTCAGTAGGAATCACAAACATGGGAAAGACTGCTGACCTGACACCATCATTGACACCCTCCATAAGGAGGGAAAGCCTCAAAAGGTAATTGCAAAAGAAGTTGGATGTTCCCAAAGTGCTGTATCAAAGCACATTAATAGAACGTTATGTGGAAGGGAAAAGTGTGGAAGAAAAAGGTGCAAAAGCAGCAGGGATGACTGCAGCCTGGAGAGGATTGTCAGGAAAAGGCCATTCAAAAGTGTTGGGGACTTTCACAAGGAGTGGACTGAGGCTGGAGTCAGTGCATCAAGAGCCACCACACATAGATGGATCCTGGACATGGGCTTCAAATGTTGTATTCCTCTTGCCAAGCCGCTCCTGAACAACAAACAACGTCAGAAGTGTCTTACCTGGGCTAAAGAAACAGAGACCTGGTCTGTTGCTCAGTGGTCCAAAGTCCTTTTTCTGATGAGAGCAACATTTGCATCTCATTTGGAAACCAAGGACCTCGAGTATGGAGGAAGAATGGAGAGGCACAAGGACCCCGAGTATGGAGGAAGAATTTAGAGGCCCAAGGACCCCGAGTATGGAGGAAGAATGGAGAGGCCCAAGGACCCCGAGTATGGAGGAAGAATGGAGAGGCACAAGGACCCCGAGTATGGAGGAAGAATGGAGAGGCCCAAGGACCCCAAGTATGGAGGAAGAATGGAGAGGCCCAAGGACCCCGAATATGGAGGAAGAATGGAGAGGCCCAAGGACCCCGTGTATGGAGGAAGAATGGAGAGGCCCAAGGACCCCGAGTATGGAGGAAGAATGGAGAGGCACACCCTGTAAGATGCTTGAAGTCCAGTGTGAAGTTTCCACAGTCTGTGTTGATTTGGGGAGCCATGTCATCTGCTGGTGTTGGTCCACTGTGCTTCATTAAGTCCAGGGTCAACGCAGCCATCTACCAGGAGATTTTGGAGCACTTCATGCTTCCTTCTGCAGACGAGCTTTATGGGGATGCTGACTTCATTTTCCAGCAGGACTTGGCACCTGCCCACACTGCCAAAAGCACCAAAACCTGGTTCAATGACCGTGGGATTACTGTGCTTGATTGGCCAGCAAACTCGTCTGACCTGAGCCCCATAAAGAATCTATGGGGCATTGCCAAGAGAAAGATGAGAGACATGAGACCGAACAATGCAGAAGAGCTGAAGGCCGCTATTGAAGCATCCTGGTCTTCCATAACACCTCAGCAGTGCCACAGGCTGATAGCTTCCATGCCACGCCGCATTGAGGCAGTAATTGCTGCAAAAGGGGCCCAAACCAAGTACTGAGTACATATGCAGCTTCTACTTTTCAGAGGTCCGATATTGTTCTATGTACAATCCTTGTTTTATTGATTGCATGGAATATTCTCATTTTCTGAGATTGTGGATTTGGGGTTTTCATGAGCTGTAAGCCATAATCCTCACAATGATGACAAATCACGGCTTGAACTATCTTGATTTGCATGTAATGAGTCTATCTCATATATTAGTTTCACCTTTTAAGTTGCATTACTGAAATAAATGAACTTTTGCAGCATATTCTAATTTTTCAAGTTTCATTCACCTGTAGAATAACATGCTGGGGGGTTTACTGGCTGTAGAAAAAAACATCAAAAGCCAAAAACAGCCGCTGTAAAAACGTTTCGTGTGCAGGAGGACTCAAAGCTGTAAAAACGCTCTGACACGGTAAAATGTGGTAAGTTCTCATGCACATGGAACGTTTTTACAGCGGCTGTTTTTGGCTTCTGGCATTTTTTTCTACAGCTAGTAAACTCCCCAGCATGTTATCCTATTTGTCCATGCACACGTAGGCTTTAATTAGCGTTTTTTGGCAGGGGCAATTTTTGGGTGAAATAAAAACCCAGAACTTGTGGGATTCTAGAGAAGGAGATTGAACATTTACAATTCCTCTGTTATTTATGGGAGAGACAGAGATAAATAGATGCAGAGATCAACAGTAAGAGACAGAAGGAGAGACCTATAACACTTGTTAAATGCCGCAAAGCCAATGTGGTCACATGACCTCTTCTATCCTTTGTTCCTTAGTTCAATATCATTCACTGTAGCAATGGCGGACTGACCATTTGGAAACTTGGGCACTGTCCGAGGGCCCGGGGTCAGTAGGGGGCCCCATGAGATGTCCCTGGTACCTGTTTCATAGGCTTTTTTGAGTTTGGGCAAGGACACAGGGGCCCCATGATCCCCTATTGCCCGGGGGCCCCATGAGTTGTCAGTCCGCCCCTGCACGGTAGATAACAATTTACTAAAACTGGAGCACTCAGAATTTGGTGCAGCTGTGCATGGCAGCCAATCAGCTTCAGCTTCTGCAGCTTGTTCAGTTAAGCGTTGGCAATAAAACCTGGAAGCTGATTGGTTTCTATGCACAGCTGCACCAGATTTTGCACTCTCAGTTTTAGTAAATAACCACCCAATGAATTATCTTCCAAATGTAACTCTCAGCCACATATCATCCACCCTATAGCAGTTTTACTGCTACAGGGCGGCATTCCTGTGCAAAATCACTTCCATCACACAGTGGCATGCACGCGCTGCTGGAGGATCGCTTTTGCTGTAAAATGTCACAGCACAAACCGACCTACAAATCGAGGGGGGGGGGGGGAGTTGCTCGCCGGCACCTGCAAATCGTCGATCAGGGAGGAAGAATAGATCTGTATCTATGTTTACATACAGATATAGTTCTGTTGTGGGGGGGGGTCATGAATCGTATATTTCTTCAGAGCTGAGAACACAATCCATCACTTCCCCTAGTAAAAGCACCACCTAGTGTACACCAAGCACATAGCTAGGCACACACTTAACCTTTTGATCACTGTAGATGTTAACCCCTTCCCAACCAGTGTCATTATTATAGTGATTAGTCTATATTTTTTAGCACTGATCACTGTATTAGTGTCACTCGTTCCCACAAAGTGTCAGTTATTGTCAGTTAGTGTAAAAAAGTCAGTCGCAATATGGAAGTCGTGCTTCAAGTTGATGATTGCCGGCCACAGCACAAACCGACCTACAAACCGTGGGGGGGGGGGAGTTGCTAGCTGGCACCTGCAGATCGTCGATCAGGGAGGAAGAATAGAGCTGTATCTATGTTTACATACAGATACAGTTCTGTTGTGGGGGGGAGTCATGAATTGTATATTTCTTCAGAGCTGAGAACACAATCCATCACTTCTCCTAGTAAAAGCCCCACCTAGTGTACACCAAGCACATAGCTAGGCACACACTTAACCCTTTGATCACTGTAGATGTTAATCCCTTCCCAACCATTAATGTCATTAATATAGTGATTAGTGTATATTTTTAGCACTGATCACTGTATTAGTGTCACTCGTTCCCACAAAGTGTCAGTTATTGTCAGTCAGTGTAAAAATGTCCGTCGCAATATGGAAGTCGCGCTTCAAGTTGATGATCACCGCCAGGGGCGGACTGACCATTTGGAAACTCGGGCACTGCCCGAGAGCCCGGGGTCAGTAGGGGGCCCCATGAGATGGCCCTGGTACCTTTTTCATAGGCTTTTTTTAGTGTGGGCAAGGACACAGGGGCCCCATGATCCCCTATTGCCCGGGGGGCCCCACAAGTTGTCAGTCCGCCCCGATCGCCGCCATTACTAGTCTAAAAAATAATTCCAGTCTATGTACCATAGTTTGAATTCGCTATAATTTTTGCGTAAACTAATCAATATCACCTATTGGGATTTTTTTTTACCAACATTATGTAGCAGAATACATTTTGGCCTAAATGTATAAAGAAATTTGATATTTAACATTTTTTTTATTGGATATGTTTTATAGCAAAAAATATAGTTTTTTTATTGTTTTTTTGTTTTGTTTTGTTTACAGAGGAAAAAGTAAAACCCGAGGCGATCAAATCCCATCGAAAGAAAACTCTATTTGTGGGAAAAATACATTTCATTTTGGGTGCAGCGTTGCATGACCGTGCAATTGTCAGTTTTAGTAACGCAGCGCCGTATCGCAAAAAATGGCCTGGTCAAGATGGGGGGGGGGGGGGGTAAATCTTTTGGAGGGCGAGTGGTTAGATTGCCACCCTTCATTCTAAAAATATAAGTTGCATCTCTATATAAGACTCATCAGTTATAGCGGAACAGATGCTGCCATTCGCACCATATTGTTGTACTGAATGTGTGTATTACAGAGTAAAAGTCTTCAGATTCTGAATGTTTTATTTTTGAGGGCTGGCATATGGCATTGGAGGTTGTCCTTGATGTCACTCCTTTAAAACAAAACTTATTTTTGTAAAGATTTAAGTGTGATAAAGATTTGAACCTGGAGTTTGAATATAAAGGAAAAGAGAAGGTCTTATACATGGGTCAGTTTTTTTTCATTCAACCAGCAGCTTTGGCCAAAAATATTTGACCCGATTCCCCACATTCACACATTTGAGGTGGATGGGGGAATCCTCCCCACTATATCACTGCATTCTGATAGAGGAGGGAGTCCACCAATGTCAGAATAACAGTGCCTGTTAGGGGTACAGGGTGATCTGTCCTAATATTAGGGTGGGGGGTTGTTGATTGCTTGACCTTATGTGGTTGCATCCAATTGTTATATTGTGTGTCTGGCTTGGGAGCAAACTATTATGGGATGTATGTGTTTATGTGTATTGGCTTGGTGGGAGGTGTCTCCAGCAGCTCTCCCTCCTGATGGGACTGTCTGTTGGTGTGTCTCTTGTTACTAAATGTAGATTGCCCCGCCCTGTGACATTATGCAGGGAGGAGGGGGGGATTGTCCCCTGAATGTATATAACTTGTATCTGTGTTCAAATAAACTAGTCTACCTTATGGTTTACATGAAGACTGGTGTCGTCTCATCTTGTATGGTCTGCTGTGGTGTCTGTTGTCGATGTTCGGACAGGGAATCGGTAGTCTAATGGAAGTACCCAAGCACAGTCTGGGGTCCATTCCATTACAATCATACTTGCCAAAAGTCCGGGATTTGCCAAGACAGTGACGCCTTCAACCTATCAATCCCAGAATGGTTGTGTCCCAAGCAGTATCCCGGAACCTATATTGTACCCTCCTGACCCCAGTATTGTGCTCTCCTGACCCCAGTATTGTGCTCCCCTGACCTGACCCCAGTATTGTGCTCTCCTGACCCCAGTATTGTGCCCTCCTGACCCCAGTATTGTGCTCTCCTGACTGCAGTATTGTGCCCTCCTGACCCCAGTATTGTGCTCTCCTGACCCCAGTATTGTGCCCTCCTGATCCCAGTATTGTGCTCTCCTGACCCCAGTATTGTGCTCTCCTGACCCCAGTATTGTGCCCTCCTGACCCCAGTATTGTGCTCTCCTGACCCCAGTATTGTGCTCTCCTGACCCCAGTATTGTGCTCTCCTGACCCCAGTATTGTGCCCTCCTGACCCCAGTATTGTGCTCTCCTGACCCCAGTATTGTGCTCTCCTGACCCCAGTATTGTGCTCTCCTGACCCCAGTATTGTGCTCTCCTGACCCCAGTATTGTGCTCTCCTGACCCCAGTATTGTGCTCTCCTGACCCCAGTACTGTGCCCTTCTGCCTCCCCCTTGCATTGTGCCCTTTGTGTTGATTAGTCTTTGATTTATGGCATGTTTTATTGTTGTTTAAAATGAATTTTATTGAAAGTACTAATACATGTATGTTTAATTCTATCATCTATTTATACTTTACTTCTTGAGAGTAGTTGAATAAATTGGGGCAGGCTGGCAAGGGCCTCAGTGCATTACTTTGCCCAGGGATCAATGATGCTATTAAGAAGGCCCTGTTGTCATGGAACCCTCTGTAGTGCCTCTTCCTTTGGTGGGCATTTTCTTGATGTTTTTTGCTGTTCTTCCAACCACACTTGTTACCAACCCCTCATGACATTTGATCCCCAGTCCTTTTAGACGTAAAGTCTCTTTGAGGATCAAGATGATAGACACTATGTACAGTCAAAAAGAAGTGCCCACATCAGCCTTTCTCTATCAGGCCTGTGTCTTGGGTAGGATAGAAGGAGTTTATGAAAAAAGGGGCACAGCGCTAAAATGTAATATACCTGATACACATACATATATAGCAAAAAGAATTATTGAAAAAATAAGTGATTGTAATGTGCCAAGAATTGTGCAAAAACGCATTCAAAAGTCCTTAAGTAATAAATGGTGATTCAAAAAAGTGTGCGTCTTCCGGTTATCAAATTAATTGAATCATGCACTCACCAGATGCATAATTCAAATATGCATATAGATGATATCCCGATATCCAAGCGGAGTTATCCCAAAATCGGATATGGCGTCATAGGATCATCGTCTAGGCACATCTGTCCGTCCAGATTCTCCTTGTGGATCGTGCGTTTACACACAAAAACACCTCTCAGCTGTCTCCCCAGGTGGCTCTGCGGGTATTGGACTCAGCAGGGTCCTCTGCAGGAGCCACTTGGTAATTTGGGTCCTCTGTTCTGCGCCTCGACTCCAAGAACAACCTCAGCCCCTCTGATGCGCCTGGTTGAAGGAACGTTCCTGCACGCACCTTTTCCCTGAGGTTATGTTACTCCACGTGCTGGCGTCCATCTTGGATGGACGCCAGCACATGGAGTAACATAACCTCAGGGAAAAGGTGCGTGCAGGAACGTTCCTTCAACCAGGCGCATCAGAGGGGCTGAGGTTGTTCTTGGAGTCGAGGCGCAGAACAGAGACCCAAATTACCAAGTGGCTCCTGCAGAGGACCCTGCTGAGTCCAATACCCGCAGAGCCACCTGGGGAGACAGCTAAGAGGTGTCTTTGTGTGTAGACGCACGATCCACAAGGCGAATCTGGATGGACAGATGTGCCTAGACGTTGATCCTATGACGCCATATCCGATTTTGGGATAACTCCGCTTGGATATCGGGATATCATCTATATGCATATTTGAATTATGCATCTGGTGAGTGCATGATTCAATTAATTTGATAACCGGAAGACGCACACTTTTTTGAATCACCATTTATTACTTAAGGACTTTTGAATGCGTTTTTGCACAATTCTTGGCACATTACAATCACTTATTTTTTCAATAATTCTTTTTGCTATATATGTATGTGTATCAGGTATATTACATTTTAGCGCTGCGCCCCTTTTTTCATATGTTCTTTGTAGAGTCCTTTGGTACCTATTGGCTCATAGCAGCTTCTTATCTAGCGCTCACTTTTACTTTCTTTTATTTTATCAGGATAGAAGGAGTGCCTGGTGTCCAGAAAACTGCAATTTTGATGTATGGTTCATAAAACATTTATCAAAAGTATAAACATGTACATCAAGCCAATGTGTTTCGGGGGACTGGACTCCCTCCTTTTCAGGGCTGTTGCTGCGTGCTATTGGATGGGAATGGTTCCCAAAATGATATATCTATTAGAAGTTTTCGGAAAACAAAATGGCAGAATGTTGGCCAGGGTTGCAGAGGCAGCAAAGCAACAGCCATGAAAAAGGAGGCATCCAGTCCCCTGAAACACATTGGCTTGATGTACATATTTATACTTTTAATATTCGTCCTATTGACCATACATCAAAGTCGCAGTTTTCTGGACACAGGTTGCTCCTTCTATCCCACCCAAGACTTTTTGCTGAAATGACCATAACGCCATATCAGAAAGGTAGCAGCCCAAGCCCCCAAGAGAGTCCACCACCACTGGCTGCAGGGACCTTCTCTGCCCACATTCCCCCTGTTATTTGTTGTTGTCATATTTCCCTTTCTGTGACATTTTTGAAGGACTATTTACTTTGATCTGCCCTAAAGACTATTCCTGGTTGGTTGTATTTGGAATTATATATGTCCATTAAAGGAGCTGGTCACATTGGTTCCATGTACTCCTATGCAGACTCCATACTGTCTAATCAAGGCTGGTCTGGGTGGCTGGATGTTGATTAACTTGCTGTTAATTGAGACACCTATTGTTGTTGGCAAGTTCTTCTGGAGGTGCCTAAATGACAGGATTAGACTGATGTCAGCTCATTATTTAAACAGTGTGGGATGTTTATCCTAATGTTTGTGGGCACTGCCCCAATTTCTGGAGTGTATAAAAACTGTAATTCTGTTCAATAAAGTATTTCCAGCTTGCATCAAGCTAGTGTCATCTAGTCTTGGGTGCAATGCCCGGCTATCCTACCTTGGTCCTGCGTCCAGTGACAAGAAAGCGGTGCTCTGGTGGAAGGCGTTCCGTCACAACCACCATTCACCATTGGTCACAACCTACTGGAAGGAGGGCCGGATCTAGCCTATCTGGTCTGGGGGTGCAGTAAAAAAAAAAAAAAGCCAGGGGACATTTTGTCAACACTGTGTGTGAGTCACTGAGAGTCTGTCACACAGTGTCATCACCTGGGATGAATTAGGCTGACACAGAACCTGTCCCCTTTATATCCTCCTTTAAATAAGAAGTCCTCATCAGAGTCCCCCTTTACATTGGGTTCCCATCAGCTTGCTCCCTTACAGCAGATGTCCCCATCAGAGTGCCTCCATCAGAGTGCCTCCTTATATCAGAGTCCCTATCAACGTGTCCCCTTACATCAGGGTCCCCATCAGAGTGTCCCCCTTATATAGGGGCCCTATCAGAGTGCCCTCTTACATTAGGTGTCCCCCACAGAATGTCTCCTTACACCAGGGTCCCTATCAGAGTGCCTCCTTACATCAGGATGCCTATCACAGTTACCTTTTACATTGGGATCCCCATCAGAGTTCCCCCCTTACATCAGGGTCCCTATCAGAGTGCCTCCTTACATTAGGTGTCTCCAACAGAGTGCCCCCTTACACCAGAGTCCCTATCAGAGTGCCCCCTTACATCAGCATCCCTATCAGAGTGCCCCCTTACATCAGGATCCCCATCAGAGTTCCCCCCTGACATCAGGGTCCCTATCACAGTGCCTCCTTACATTTGGTGTCCCCGACAGAGTGCCCCCTTACATCAGGGTCCCTATCAGAGTGGCACTTTACATGAAGTGTCCCTTCAAAGTGCCCCCTTACATCAACTGTCCCCAAGAGAGTGCCCCCTTATGTATGATCAGTTATCCCCATCAGATTGCCCCCTAACATCAGGAGTCCCATCAGAGTGCCCTCTGACATCAGAGTCCCCCTCACAGTGCCCCTTACAGCAGGTGTCCCCATCAGAGTGCCTCCTTACATCAATTGTCTGCATCAGCCTGGCTCAGGAATCAGTGTTTGCATTCTCAAACACCTGGGGGGGAGGGCAGCTAAAATCTGGGTGGGCACAGCCCACCCCAGCACCCCCCTAGATCCGGCCCTGGCTGGAATGGACTTCTTCCTCTTTGCCCATACAATCGCCCACCCACAAAAATCAACTGGTCCAGCCAACGTGGTCTCCAGCACAAACCAGACACCATCAGAGTTCTGTGGAACCCTACAGTTCCTGCAGAGGTTGCAAGGAGTTGAAATTAGAAATTTTTGCCTCTCAGATCTGGGCCATCAAAGTCAGTCATTAGACCCTCCAGGAGGAGGAAAGGACTATGATGTGCAACGAGGTCGAAGTCTGAGCTAGAGAATTTGCTTGTCCTGGAGCAGCCAATTTTCCTAGCAAGGTCAAAAGTTGGTTCGAATCCCCACCACGGCACCACCTGCCTGGAGTTTGCATGTTCTCCCTGTGCCTGCGTAGGTTTCCTCCGGGTACTCCGGTTTCCTCCCACACTCCAAAGACATGCTGGTAGGTGAATTGGCTCCTGTCTAAATTGTCCCTAGTATGTGTATGTATGAATGTGAGTTAGGGACCTTAGATTGTACGCCCCTTGAGGGTTAGGGACTGATGTGAATGTATAATATATAGGTAAAGCGCTGTGTTAAATTGACGGCGCTATATAAGTACCTGAAATAAATAAATAAATAAAAGCGCAATGCAACTGAATAAAAAAAACAAATAAATGAACGAAAAAGTGAATAAAATACTTGCCAAGGGGAAAGGTTTTTTTTTTTTTTAAAAGCGTGTCACTGCGCTGCTTTCTAGATATAAATTACTGTAAAGGAGGGCTACTCAAGAAACAAAATAATATTTTATGGGAGTGATGAACATATACACTCTGCAAATATACTTTTATGAGACGGATTGTTACTGCTCGAAGGAAAAAGCTGCATTCACAAGATACTTTACCTGCATTAATGCCACTTGAATGTTATATATGTCTGCACACATGCCTGGTATCTGTATGATAGTTTATATTCACAGCTCGCCTTCTCGTTGTAGTTTTATGAGACAGGAATTGTTAAAGTTGTAATGAAAGAAATGAAAAAGCTGCATTCACAAGTCACTTTACCTGCATTAATGCCACTTGAGTATTATAAACACCTGAACACATGCCTTGTATCTGTATAATAATTTATATTCAGTGCTAGCTTTCTCTCTCTGTGTTTTTTTGTTTTTTTTTTTGTATGGGAGAAATATGTGTTTTAAAGGAGTGTAACATCACCGCTTTCTAGATGGAGGTTATTTTCAAGGATTAAGCACTTTGCGCCTGGAGTAATTTTTTATTTTTCGCACCCGTGGTAAAAATGTACACTTTTTGCTAGAAAATTACTTAAAATTGACAAAAATGATATATTTTCTGAAATCAAAAGCCCTGTAGAATAAAATAGAAGCCGTTTAAAATTTTTATTATTATTATTATTATTTTCAAATCTATATTTTCAGGGAAAAAAAAATACAGTAACATGGATTTCAGTGCAAAAAAACATAAAATAATACCCAATTTTTGGTACAAAAAATAAAATAAGAAAAAATTTTTTAAAAAAAAGGGTAAAAAAAAAAAAGGCAGTATTGACTATATCTGGTCTCCCCGGATGCTGCATTCACTATATCTGGTCTCCCCGGACCCTGCATTCACTATATTCGTTCTCCCTGGACCCTGCATTCACTATATCCGCTCTCCCCGGACCCCGCATTCACTATATGCGCTCTCCCCGGACC
>NW_028319310.1:375000-442500 GCF_062004578.1 Staurois parvus | reverse complement strand
TTAAATAATAAATAAAATATTAAAATATTATATTAAAAATTTTAACATTATATATATATATATATATATATATATATATATATATATATATATATATATATTAATAATAATAATATTGTTAATAATACTAAATAAATAAATAAATAAATATATATATATATATATATATATATATATATATAGTCAAAATAAATAATTAATAAAATATTAAAATATTATATAAAACATTTCAACATTATACATATATATATAATTATATTAATATTATTATTAATAATAATTATTAATAATAATAATAATAATATTGATGATAATAATAATAATAATAATAATAATAATAATAATAATAAATCGAATTAAATATTAAATATAATATGAAAATATCATATAACTTATTATGTAGAGTGGCTTTTTTTTTGAATGCCTTTGTGCATGGGACACGTCTGTTGTGATGTCATCTTTGATGTCATCGAAATGTTCTGTGAGCTCTGTAAGCTGTTCCATTCTGCTGTGCCCTGTCTACCCCCCCAGCAACAGATCACTGCTATGGTGATCTATTTCTCAACTGCCTAATGAAAGCATTTTGTAGCAAAGTACAAGACCGAGTACATGGCCATATATTATTATATTAAAATATTATATAAAAATGTTAAAATTTTTATATGAAATGTACAGTTGTGCTCAAAAGTTTGCATCCCCTGGCAGAAATTGTGAAATTTTGGCATTGATATTGAAAAATATGACTGATCATGCCAACAAATGTTCTTTTATTGAAGGATGATGATCATATGAAGCCATTTATTATCACATAGTTGTTTGGCTCCTTTTTAAATCATAATAACAGAAATGACTCAAATGGCCCTGATCAGAAATCTCCGCCCCCTGGATCAGAAGTCTCCACCCCCCTGGATCAGAAGTCTCTGCCCCCTGGATCAGAAGTCTCCACCCCCCTGGATCAGAAGTCTCTGCCCCCTGGATCAGAAGTCTCCAGCCCTGATCAGAAGTCTCCGCCCCTGGATCAGAAGTCTCCGCCCCCTGGATCAGAAGTCTCCGCCCCTTGGATCAGAGGTCTCCACCCCCCTGGATCAGAATTCTCCGCCCCCTGGATCAGAAATCTCCGCCCCCTGGATCTGATGTCTCTGGCCCTGATCAGAAGTCTCCACCCCCTGGATCAGAAGTCTCCACCCCCTGGATCAGAAGTCTCCACCCCCGAGATCAGAAGTCTCCGCCCCCTGGATCAGAAGTCTCTGCCCCCTGGATCTGAAGTCTCCGGCCCTAAACAGAAGTCTCCACCCCCTGGATCAGAAGTCTCCACCCCCTGGATCAGAAGTCTCCTCCCCCTAGATCAGAAGTCTCCGCCCCCTGGATCTGAAGTCTCCGGCCCTGATCAGAAGTCTCCGCCCCTAGACCAGAAGTCTCTGCCCCTGGATCAGAAGTCTCCGCCCCCTGGATCAGAAGTCTCCGCCCCTTGGATCAGAAGTCTCCACCCCCTGGATCTGAAGTCTCCGCCCCCTGGATCAGAACTCTCCGCCCCCTGGATCTGAAGTCTCCGGCCCTGATCAGAAGTCTCCAGCCCCTGGATCAGAAGTCTCCACCCCCTGGATCAGAAGTCTCCACCCCCGAGATCAGAAGTCTCCGCCCTCTATATCAGACATCTCCGCCCCCTGGAATGTTTGGCCTTGGTACAGACACACAAGGTGACACACACGGGTTACAATGCCAATTCGAAGTTAATGTCCCACATCTGTGGCTTTTTAAATTGCAATTAGTGTCAGTGTATAAATGGTCAATGAGTTTGTTAGCTCTTACATGGAAGCACTGACTGGGTTAGACACTGAGCCATGGGGAGCAGAAAAGAACTGTCAAAGTCCTGCGTAACAAGGTAATGGAACTTTATAAAGATGGAAAAGGACATAAAAAGATGTCCAAAGCCTTGAATATGCCAGTCAGTACTGTTCAATCACCTATTAAGAAGTGGAAAGTTCGGGGATCTCTTGATACCAAGCCAAGGTCAGGGAGACCAAGAAAGATTGCAACCATAACTGCCAGAAGAATTGTTCGGGATACAAAGGGAAACCCATAGGTAACCACAAGAAAAATACAGGCTGCTCTGGAAAAAGATGGTGCAGTTGTTTTGAAGGAGCACAATATGATGACACTTGAACAAAAATGAGCTGCATGGTGGAGTTGCCAGAAAGAAGCCTTTACTGCATCAATGACACAAGAAGGCCCGGTTAGGCATGTCAAGGTGTTTTCAGGCATATTGTAACCGGGATTTTTTGTGTCATTGCTGCAGTAAAAGCTTCTTTCTGGCACCTCCACCATGCAGCTCATTTTTGTTCAAAGTATCACCATATTGTACTCCTTAACCACCTCCCATCCGGCCGTTGTATATAAACAGCCAGACGGTGGCAGTGCAGGGGCGGGTGGCCATTTATAAATGGCCTCCCCGCACCCTGCTTGTGCGCGCTCCCTGGGACACAGAGGAACACCAATCGTCGTATGGGACCTCTGTGCAAGGTCCTGATCATGTGATCACTGATTGGCCAATCAGTGATCACATGCAGAGTAGTAAGCAATGATGTCACTTCTGACATCATTGCTTACTACGTGTGAAATCTGTGAATGATCACAGAGATCACATGGTACAGGGCAATTCACAGCAGCCTTGTACCATGTGACAAGCTGTGACCAATCACAGCTCTCACAGTATTTCTCAATGGCTGAAAGAATGCAGCCAGAGAGAAGGAGAAATGATTGATTTTACAGCATTTATGGGTGTAAAAGCAATGTGTAAAAAAAAAAAAAAAATCTTCATCACCCCCCACAAGTAGTATAGTGTCACCATGGTGATACTGTACTGCTAGGGTGATAGTATGTAAAAAAAAACCATAAATAATAATATAAAAAAAATAAAAATTAAAAAAAAAATGTTTAAAAATTATAATTTTAGGTTATAAACTAATTATTTTTTTACTAAAAAGATAATGGAATAAATTTTGGCCAAGATTTATGATGAAATATTATTTATTTGCAAAATTTAATAAGAAAAACACTTTTTTTCAAAATTTTTGGACTTTTTTATTTACATAGCAAAAAAAAAATAAAAATCCCAGCAGTGAATAAATACCACCAAAATAAAGCTTTATCTGTCTCAAAAAAATGTGAAACAATTCATATGGGTACAGTGTTGCATGACCGCGCAATTGTCATTCAAAGTGTGATAGCGCTGAAAGCTGAAAATTGGCCTGGACAGGAAGGAGGTGAAAGTTTCTGGACAGGAAGTGGGTAAGAAAGTTTCTGGACAGGAAGTGGGTGAAAGTTTCTGGACTGGAAGGGGGTGAAAGTTTCTGGACAGGAAGTGGGTGAAAGTTTCTTGATAGGAAGGGGGTGAAAGTTTCTGGACAGGAAGTGGGTAAAAGTTTCTGGACAGGAAGTGGGTGAAAGTTTCTGGACTGGAAATGGGTGAAAGTTTCTTGACAGGAAGTGGATGAAAGTTTCTGGACTGGAAGTGGGTGAAAGTTTCTTGACAGGAAGTGGGTGAAAGTTTCTGGACTGGAAGGGGTGAAAGTTTCTGGACAGGAAGTGGGTGAAAGTTTCTTGACAGGAAGTGGATGAAAGTTTCTGGACAGGAAGTGGGTGAAAGTTTCTGGACAGGAAGTGGTTGAAAGTTTCCCAGCAGTGAATAAATACCACCAAAATAAAGCTTTATCTGTCTCAAAAAAATGTGAAACAATTCATATGGGTGCAGTGTTGCATGACCGCGCAATTGTCATTCAAAGTGTGATAGCGCTGAAAGCTGAAAATTGGCCTGGACAGGAAGGAGGTGAAAGTTTCTGGACAGGAAGTGGGTAAGAAAGTTTCTGGACAGGAAGTGGGTGAAAGTTTCTGGACTGGAAGGGGGTGAAAGTTTCTGGACAGGAAGTGGGTGAAAGTTTCTTGATAGGAAGGGGGTGAAAGTTTCTGGACAGGAAGTGGGTAAAAGTTTCTGGACAGGAAGTGGGTGAAAGTTTCTGGACTGGAAATGGGTGAAAGTTTCTTGACAGGAAGTGGATGAAAGTTTCTGGACTGGAAGTGGGTGAAAGTTTCTTGACAGGAAGTGGGTGAAAGTTTCTGGACTGGAAGGGGTGAAAGTTTCTGGACAGGAAGTGGGTGAAAGTTTCTTGACAGGAAGTGGATGAAAGTTTCTGGACAGGAAGTGGGTGAAAGTTTCTGGACAGGAAGTGGTTGAAAGTTTCTGGACAGGAAGTGGGTGAAAGTTTCTTGACAGGAAGGGGGTGAAAGTTTCTGGACTGGAAGGGGGTGAAAGTTTCTGGACAGGAAGTGGGTGAAAGTTTCTGGACAGGAAGTGGGTGAAAGTTTCTGGACAGGAAGGGGGTGAAAGTTTCTTGACAGGAAGTGGGTGAAAGTTTCTGGACTGGAAGGGGGTGAAAGTTTCTGGACTGGAAGGGGGTGAAAGTTTCTGGACAGGAAGGGGGTGAAAGTTTCTGGACAGGAAGTGGGTGAAAGTTTCTGGACAGGAAGTGGTTGAAAGTTTCTGGACAGGAAGGGGGTGAAAGTTTCTTGACAGGAAGTGGGTGAAAGTTTCTGGACTGGGAGGGGGTGAAAGTTTCTTGACAGGAAGTGGGTGAAAGTTTCTGGACTGGAAGGGGGTGAAAGTTTCTGGACAGGAAGTGGGTGAAAGTTTCTTGACAGGAAGTGGATGAAAGTTTCTGGACTGGAAGGGGGTGAAAGTTTCTTGACAGGAAGTGGGTGAAAGTTTCTGGACTGGAAGTGGGTGAAAGTTTCTTGACAGGAAGTGGGTGAAAGTTTCTGGACTGGAAGGGGGTGAAAGTTTCTGGACAGGAAGTGGGTGAACGTTTCTGGACAGGAAGTGGGTGAATGTTTCTTGACAGGAAGTGGGTGAAAGTTTCTGGACTGGAAGGGGGGTGAAAGTTTCTGGACAGGAAGTTGGTGAACGTTTCTGGACAGGAAGTGGGTGAATGTTTCTTGACAGGAAGTGGGTGAAAGTTTCTGGACTGGAAGGGGGTGAAAGTTTCTGGACAGGAAGTGGGTGAAAGTTTCTGGACAGGAAGTGGGTGAAAGTTTCTGGACAGGAAGGGGGTGAAAGTTTCTTGACAGGAAGTGGGTGAAAGTTTCTGGACTGGAAGGGGGTGAAAGTTTCTGGACTGGAAGGGGGTGAAAGTTTCTGGACAGGAAGGGGGTGAAAGTTTCTGGACAGGAAGTGGGTGAAAGTTTCTGGACAGGAAGTGGTTGAAAGTTTCTGGACAGGAAGGGGGTGAAAGTTTCTTGACAGGAAGTGGGTGAAAGTTTCTGGACTGGGAGGGGGTGAAAGTTTCTTGACAGGAAGTGGGTGAAAGTTTCTGGACTGGAAGGGGGTGAAAGTTTCTGGACAGGAAGTGGGTGAAAGTTTCTTGACAGGAAGTGGATGAAAGTTTCTGGACTGGAAGGGGGTGAAAGTTTCTTGACAGGAAGTGGGTGAAAGTTTCTGGACTGGAAGTGGGTGAAAGTTTCTTGACAGGAAGTGGGTGAAAGTTTCTGGACTGGAAGGGGGTGAAAGTTTCTGGACAGGAAGTGGGTGAACGTTTCTGGACAGAAAGTGGGTGAATGTTTCTTGACAGGAAGTGGGTGAAAGTTTCTGGACTGGAAGGGGGGTGAAAGTTTCTGGACAGGAAGTGGGTGAACGTTTCTGGACAGGAAGTGGGTGAATGTTTCTTGACAGGAAGTGGGTGAAAGTTTCTGGACTGGAAGGGGGTGAAAGTTTCTGGACAGGAAGTGGGTGAAAGTTTCTGGACTGGAAGTGGTTAAAAACAACCACACCAACTTTTTCCAGGGAAGCCTGGATTTCTCCTGAGCGTTTTTCTTTGTATATATTATATATAAAACATATTAACATATCACATCAAACGTTATAAAAAACAAAATATGAAAATATTATGTGGAAAATGTTAGGATTATAAAATAAAATATATTAAGATATTAGATCAAATAAAATATTAAATATTAAATAAAACATAAAATTAATATAAAAAATATGAAATGAAATTAATTAATAAATAATAAATAAACTACGAAAATATCATATAAAATTGTTTAAATGATAATAATATATTAAATAATAAATATATAATAATGAATATATAATGGGGGCCTAAAGGAGAAGAGCTGTGATGTCATCGGAATTTTCTGAAGTTGTTCCATCCTGCTGTGCCCTGTCTACCCCTCCAGCAATAGATCGCTGCAGCGGGGATCTGTTTGTTGCTGCTGGAGGTATTATAGGCTGCGTTGTATTCAGGGGCGGACTGACAACTCATGGGGCCCCCGGGCAATAGGGGATCATGGGGCCCCTGTGTCCTCGCCCACACTCAAAAAAGCCTATGAAAAAGGTACCAGGGGCATCTCATGGGGCCCCCTACTGACCCCGGGACCTCGGGCAGTGCCCGAGTTTCCCAATGGCCAGTCCGCCCCTGGGTGTATTATAAGTGATCTGTTGCTGGTGATGGATTCCATCTTCCTGGACTTGATTACTTCCCACGAGAAAAAAATCTATTGCAGTGCTTCATTTTTGCAGCTAGATGTCCTCAGTTCTGATGGCCAGCATCATTCAAGCCGCTTCCCCTGAGCCCAGGTTATCCTGGAACTTCCTCCAGACTGCGACTGGACAGTAAAAGGAGAAGTAGCACAGTGATTGGGTTATCTCTCTGGCGCCCCGCTCTCTCCTCCTATCAGCATGTTTTTTTTCCGCTGCTGCTGCTTCCTCTCATACTCCATTTTCCTTTAATCCAAAGATTCCCCACCCTGCAGTACTTTATTTCTGCTGACAGATGTCCTCAGTCTGAAACCCAGCATCATTCAGTCCACTTCCTCGGAGCCCAGGTTGTCCTAGACCCGCCCACCCCCACATACATCTCTTCGTAAAACTTATCCCCGCCATCATTATTCTGCAGGAGTGACTGAAGTTTACTTTGATTTCACTGCACACTGTGAGCAACAGAAGCTGCAGCAAATTAGACAGAGGACGTCCAGCATCATCTAGAACCTTCCTCCTCAGCCTGACTGTCCCTGTCCCCGCCCCTTTCATTCATTGGATTTCAGTTCTTTCAATCATAGAGGATCCGCATCACAAGAAGGCGTTACCAGGGTGTGCCTAGGAACGCCCACCGCTCTGCACTGACATAGGGCGACTTAGGCGTTTTGTGATTTGCATAACTCCTCCCACTGCTCCAACACCTCTGAAAAGCAGTAGCTTTCCTCCTCAGCCTGACTGTCCCTTGCCCCGCCCCTTTCATTCATTGGATTTCAGTTCTTTCAATCACAGAATATTGCATAACTCCTCCCACTGCTTGCATCACAGCTGAGGGCCCCGGAGAGGAGTGCCGGTGATGTTTTCAAGAAGCTATGTACGGAAAACCTCCCACCAGCCACGATCTGCCTGCATTGCATAGAGAAGCACAGAGGCCCGGCACCCAGCCTTTGCACTAGGGATTGCAGTTGAGCTGAGTTTTTACCACCCCAACCCCTCCCCCTTTAGCTGCAGAGGCACGGAAAACCTCCCACCAGCCACAATCTGCCTGCATTGCATAGAGAAGCACAGAGGCCCAGCACCCAGCCTTTGCACTAGGGATTGCAGTTGAGCTGAGTTTTTACCACCCCATCCCCTCCCCCTTTAGCTGCAGAGGCACGGAAAACCTCCCACCAGCCTCGATCTGCCTGCATTGCATAGAAAAGCACAGAGGCCCAGCACCCAGCCTTTGCACTAGGGATTGCAGTTGAGCTGAGTTTTTACCACCCCAACCCCTCCCCCTTTAGCTGCAGAGGCACGGAAAACCTCCCACCAGCCATGATCTGCCTGCATTGCATAGAGAAGCACAGAGGCCCGGCACCCAGCCTTTGCACTAGGGATTGCAGTTGAGCTGAGTTTTTACCACCCCCAACCCCTCCCCCTTTAGCTGCAGAGGCACGGAAAACCTCCCACCAGCCACGATCTGCCTGCATTGCATAGAGAAGCACAGAGGCCTGGCACCCAGCCTTTGCACTAGGGATTGCAGTTGAGCTGAGTTTTTACCACCCCCAACCACTCCCCCTTTAGCTGGGGGTGTGCACATGCCACGGCTGAGGTGCTTTGCTTTGCGGCCGAGGAAGGAATTTGTCACCCGCTGAAAGTGACCTCCATACTGCGGTTGCAGTTCACTAGTGCGGTGTTGAAGGGGTTAAAACAGGCACGCTAGCTGTGCTCAATGAAGAGCAATCTGCATGTGGGTTGCTCTTCAGATTGCATCCCCTCCTCACGGCCTGCCCTCTGAAAAGTGATCCGAACGCAGCTCTTCACAGGGCATAGCTGGTGGTAATGAGCCCTCGGCGCGGTGCGGTTGTCTTTCAGAATGAAAGGCGATGCAACGCACTGCGCGTGTTGATGTGCGTTTGCGGCGACACCCACCACGAACGAACAATGCAACTTCAGGTGCAACTTGCAAGACATCTGTGCGACGTCACGCGCAAGTCGCACCTCAACTTGCAAAAAGCAGCGCGTGGAGCGCCTTCAAAATCGGAATCGCGCCGATATGACCGCTTCAATGGCGGACAATAGGGTGCGACTATTCCTGTGATTTTATAAAGTCGCAGCGTTACGACCGGGGTCTAAGGCTTTAGGGGGGGGGCAGTAAAACCAGTTGGTTGAGTCAGGGGCGTCCCTAGGGTTGGTGTCACCCGGTGCGCTAACACTTGGTGACACCCCCCCTCCGACGATCCCCGCAGGACGGATCGGATCTGCGGATTGAGCGTAATGGATCGGATCCATCCTGCGGGGATCGTCGTCTTGCTTTACAACTTACCTTTTCGTGGAGCGGGTCCGGTGTCACCCCGTGCGGTAGGTGTCACCCGGTGCGGCGCGCACCCCCCACACCTGCCTCGGGACGCCACTGGGTTGAGTCATGGTTTTACCTCCCCCCCCCGCCATGACTTTTCTCTTGAACCCTAACCAACAGCCACTCACAGCTGTACATGTGCCGCAGACTGTGCTTCGCAGATGCAGCCAAAATTTTAACAACGGGCAGTGCCGCCACCGAATGCGACCAATGGGGCCGTGCTGCGACCACCCCGCAGCCGTAAATGTGGGGCGGTAATGCAGCAATGACAGGGTTAATACAGGAGGAGTGATACATCGTCTCTTCACCGCCTGTCACACACCTCTGAAAAGCGCTAAGAGTGTGAATCGCTTTTCAGAGCAGCACACAACCCTAAGGCCAGATTCACACCTGAGGTTAGCTTCTTTTTTTTTTTTTTTACGTGTTTTGTCAAGCGTAGGGCAGACCACTGGCGACAAATGCGCAACAAACGCCCCCGAATAAGCGCCCAAACCCCTTTTTTGGAGCGAAGCGCCGGATGTTTTGTCACCTGTTTTGGCGTTTTTGTAACAGGTTTGCCGTAAAAATAAAACACGGGTCTGCTGCCGTCGCTTGGGGGGCAGCGCGTTTGCAAAACGCGCGGCGAGGCGTGCGTTTTCCGTGCGCTTTGTTGCGCGTTCCAGAAACAGGTGTGAACGGAGCCCTAGACTGTAATAGCTCTTTATGAATGCGTTCGAAAGTGCACATTTTTCACGCACTTACGACTTGTGGCGACATTCACCGCGTGTTTTGGCGCATTTGTAACATGACGAAGCGCACATCTGCTACCCTCGCTTGGGGTGCAAGACATTTCTGAAATGCGCATTTTCTGTGCGCTTTGTTGCGCATTCCGGAAACGCCCGGTGCGGATGGATCCTTAGGCTGCGTTCCCACCTGAGCATTTTGTGGATGTGCGCAAAATCGCACATTTTTCACGCACTCACGAAACGCATGTCGTGCTTGCGGCGACATTTAGCGCGTGTTTTTGCGCATTTGTAACATGACGAAGCGCATGTCTGCTACCCTCACTTGAAGTGCAAGACATTTCTGAAACGCGCATTTTTCTGTGCGCTTTGTTGCGCGTTCTGGAAACGCCCGGTGCGAATGGGTCCTTAGGCTGCGTTCCCACCTGGGCATTTTGTGGACGCGCGCAAAAGCGCACATTTTTCACGCACTCACGAAATGCATGTCGTGCCTGAGGCAACATTCACCGTGTTTTTTTGCGCATTTGTAACATGACAAAGCGCACATCTGCTACCCTCGCTTGGGATGCAAGACATTTCTGAAATGCGCATTTTCTGTGCGCTTTGTTGCGCATTCCGGAAACGCCCGGTGCAAATGGATCCTTAGGCTGTGTTCCCACCTGAGCATTTTGTGGATGTGCGCAAAATCGCACATTTTTCACGCACTCACGAAACGCATGTCGTGCTTGTGGCGACATTCACCCCGTGTTTGTGCGCATTTGTAACATGACAAAGCGCACATCTGCTACCCTCGCTTGGGATGCAAGACATTTCTGAAATGCGCATTTTCTGTGCGCTTTGTTGCGCATTCCGGAAACGCCCGGTGCGAATGGATCCTTAGGCTGCGTTCCCACCTGAGCATTTTGTGGATGTGCGCAAAATCGCACATTTTTCACGCACTCACGAAACGCATGTCGTGCTTGCGGCGACATTCAGCGCGTGTTTTTGCGCATTTGTAACATGACGAAGCACATGTCTGCTACCCTCACTTGAAGTGCAAGACATTTCTGAAACGTGCATTTTTCTGTGCGCTTTGTTGCGCGTTCTGGAAACGCCCGGTGCGAATGGATCCTTAGGCTGCCTTCCCACCTGGGCATTTTGTGGATGTGCGCAAAATCGCACATTTTTCACGCACTAACGAAACGCATGTCATGCTTGCGGCGACATTCAGCGCGTGTTTTTGCGCATTTGTAACATGACAAAGCGCACATCTGCTACCCTCACGTGGGGCGCAAGATAGTTCTGAAATGCGCATTTTGCTGTGCGCTTTGTTGAGCGTTCTGGAAACGCCCGGTGCGAAGGGATCCTTAGTCTGCATTCCCACCTGAGCATTTTGCGGATGTGCGCAAAATCGCACATTTTTCACGCACTCACGAAACGCATGTTCGTGCTTGCGGCGACATTCAGCGCATGTTCAAAAGCGCACATTTTTTGCGCGCATTCATTGTTAATGGCACCCCAAAAGCAGCAAGCAAATGCGTGTTTATGCTCAATGCCCAAAAAGGACCATGAGCTGCCTTTGGTGCGTTTCTCCTGCGTAGGGCAGCCCCTGGCGCGCAGCGTGAAAACACGCACGCAAAAAAAAAAAAGTGCAAAAAAAGTGCGTTCATTGGTGTGAACCTAACAGGCTTCAGGGGGCCACATAGGAAATGTTCATTGGCAGGGTCTGCATGCCCTTCTGACCCTCGGTTCATACTTACTGGGAAAGTATTGACGTTGATGCCACTTTGATGCGACATTGGATTGCTGCGGCTTGGATGCAACTTTTTTTTTTTTGTTAATAAGAAATTATAACAGTTCTATTTGTGTAGTGCAGCTGTGATGCGACTTTATTGTTTTTGCTAATAGGCAACCATAACAGTTCTGGTCATGTACTGCGACTTTGATGCGACTTTCAATAGGTGTGACTTGGGTGCGACTTTATTGTTTTTGCTAACAGGCAACTAAAACAGTTCTGTTCATGTACTGCGACTTTGATGCGACTTTTAATGGGTGTTACTTTGATGCGACTTTCAAACAGTTCTATTCATGTACTGCGACTTTGATGCAACTTTGATGCGACTTTCAATAGGTGTGACTTGGGTGCGACTTTATTGTTTTTGCTAACAGGCAACTAAAACAGTTCTGTTCATGTACAGCGACTTTGATGCAACTTTGATGCGACTTTCAATAGGTGTGACTTGGGTGCGACTTTATTGTTTTTGCTAACAGGCAAGTATAACAGTTCTGTTCATGTACAGCGACTTTGATGCGACTTTTATTGGGTGTTACTTTGATGCGACTTTCAAACAGTTCTATTCATGTACTGCGACTTTGATGCGACTTTGATGCGCCTTTCAATGGGCGTGACTTGGGTGCGACTTTATTGTTTTTGCTAACAGGCAACTAAAACAGTTCTGTTCATGTACTGCGACTTTGATGCAACTTTGATGCGACTTTCAATAGGTGTGACTTGGGTGCGACTTTATTGTTTTTGCTAACAGGCAAGTATAACAGTTCTGTTCATGTACTGCGACTTTGATGCGACTTTTAATGGGTGTTACTTTAAAGCGACTTTCAATAGGTGTGACTTGGATGCGACTTTATTAATTTTACTACCAGACAACTAAAACAGTTCTGTTCATGTACTGTGACTTTGATGCGACTTTTAATGGGTGTTACTTTGATGCGACTTTCAATGGGTGTGACTTGGATGCGACTTTATTTTTTCTGCTAATAGGCAACTGTTACAGTTCTGTTCATGTAGTACAACTTTGATGTAACTGTGATGCGACTTTTAATGGGTGTGACTTGGATGCGACTTTATTGTTTTTGCTAACAGGCAACTAAAACAGATCTGTTCATGTACTGCGACTTTGATGCGACTTTGATGCGCCTTTCAATGGGTGTGACTTGGGTGCGACTTTATTGGTTTTGCTAACAGGCAACTAAAACAGTTCTATTCATGTACTGCGACTTTGATGCGACTTTTACTGGGTGTGACTTGGATGCGATTTTATTGTATTTGCTAATAGGCAACCATAACAGTTCTGTTCATGTACTGCGACTTTGATGCAACTTTTACTGGGTGTGACTTCGATGCAATTTTATTGTTTTTGCTAATAGGCAACCATAACAGTTCTGTTCATGTACTGCGACTTTGATGCAACTTTTACTGGGTGTGACTTGGATGCGACTTTATTGTTTTTGCTAACAGGCAACTAAAACAGTTCTGTTCATGTACTGCGACTTTGATGCGAATTTGATGCGACTTTCAATGGCTGTGACTTGGGTGAGACTATTGTTTTTGCTAACAGGCAAGTATAACAGTTCTGTTCATGTACTGCGACTTTGATGCGACTTTGATGAAACTTTCAATGGGTGTGACTTGGATGCGACTTTATTGTTTTTGATAATAGGCAAGTATAACAGTTCTGTTCATATACTGCGACTTTGATGTGACTTTGATGCGACTTCGATGCGACTTTTAATGGGTGTGACTTGGGTGCGACTTTATTGTTTTTGATAATAGGCAACCATAACAGTTCTGTTCATGTTCTGCAAATTTGATGTGATTTTGATGCGACTTTCATTGAGTGTGACTTGGATGCAACTTTATTGTTTTTGCCAATAGGCAACCAAAACAGTTCTGTTCATGTACTGAAATTTGATGCGACTTTCAATGGGTGTGACATGGATGCGAATTTATTGTTTTTGCTAACAGACAACTATAACAGTTCTGTTCATGTCGTGCGACTTTGACGCGACTTTGATGCGACTTTACTCTCTCTGCCACTCAAGTCCCATCAAAGTTGCACGACATGAACAGAACTGTTATACTTTCACAAAAAAAAAAAGTCACGTCCATCCAAAGTCGCATCAAAGTCGCACCCACCCAGAAGTTGCATCAAGGTGGCATCAAAGTTAATACTTTCCTATAGGCAAAAAAAAAAGAAAAGAAAAGCAAAACACCTCAAAAACGCAAAATGCACAAAGCGCAATCTGCATGGATGAGAACGCAGCCTAATGCAGCCATAAACATTTGTTATACTGTAGCTTCGCATGCATTGTGATGGCCGCATTCGTTTTCCTTTTTTAGCCTTTCTTCTATTTTCACCTGGTGAACTGGCCAGCATGTCTGTGGTTTTGCACAGCTCAATCTCCCCAGCAGAATGTATCAGTTTACATGGATGAGACAAACCATTTAACATTGGCAGCTTTTATTGATTCATGTAAAGTCTTTGTCCCTAAAAGGAAAAAACTGTTTGTTGTATCTGATTATAAAGTGTGAGCCGGAGTTTGGCTTCAGTTTGTTTGTGTATTTAAATCTGCTAGTCCGTCTAACACCCCCCCCCCCCGACCGACAATGCTGCTGTCTGCTGTGCCTCCTGTGCTCCTTCATCCAGAGTGGGGGCGCTCTAATACAGGAGGCGCGATACCGGCTTCATCCAGAGTGGGGGCGCTCTAATACAGGAGGTGTGTTACCGGCTTCATCCAGAGTGGGGGCGCTCTAATACAGGAGGGGCGTTACCGGCTTCATCCACAGTGGGGGCGCTCTAATACAGGAGGCGCGTTACCGGCTTTATCCAGAGTGGGGGCGCTCTAATACAGGAGGGGTGTTACTGGCTTCATCCAGAGTGGGGCGCTCTAATACAGGAGGGGTGTTACCGGCTTCATCCAGAGTGGGGCGCTCTAATACAGGAGGGGTGTTACCGGCTTCATCCAGAGTGGGGCGCTCTAATACAGGAGGGGTGTTACCGGCTTCATCCAGAGTGGGGGCGCTCTAATACAGGAGGCGCGTTACTGGCTTCATCCAGAGTGGGGGCGCTCTAATACAGAAGGTGCGTTACCGGCTTCGTCCAGAGTGGGGGCGCTTTAATACAGGAGGTGCGTTACCGGCTTCATCCACAGTGGGGGCGCTCTAATGCAGGAGGCGCGTTACCGGCTTCATCCAGAGTGGAGCGCTCTAATACAGGAGGGGTGTTACCGGCTTCATCCAGAGTGGGGGCGCTCTAATACAGGAGGGGTGTTACCGGCTTCATCCAGAGTGGGGGCGCTCTAATACAGGAGGGGTGTTACCGGCTTCATCCAGAGTGGGGGCGCTCTAATACAGGAGGGGTGTTACCGGCTTCATCCAGAGTGGGGGCGCTCTAATACAGGAGGGGTGTTACCGGCTTCGTCCAGAGTGGGGGAGCTTTAATACAGGAGGTGCGTTACCGGCTTCATCCACAGTGGGGGCGCTCTAATGCAGGAGGCGCGTTACCGGCTTCATCCAGAGTGGGGGCACTCTAATACAGGAGGGGTGTTACCGGCTTCATCCAGAGTAGGGGCGCTGTAGTGCAGGAGGGGTGAAACAGAGGGGGAAAAAGCCTTAAAAAAGAATACAAATGCGGCCGCCACACCTAATGACCGGTAAGCTGCAGTAAAGGAAGTTTCCTGCCGCTGTCATATACCAGCCAATCCCTGCGCAGTACGGGGACTTTTTACGTCTCGAGGATCGGGGGGGGGGGGTCTGTCATTTCCTTTTAATGGGTTTCATTCTTTTTTTTTGCTCTCATGGACGCCCTCCCGTCTTTTTTTTTTTTGGTAGATTTAACCCCACGACTGCCAGGAGGACTCCTTCCCCAGGCGGCGGGTTAAGAAAACGAAGCGCCCCCATCGCCTCCTCGGAAAGCCAACAGGAACAAAGAGCCTATAGAAAGTCGTCCAGACTGAGGCCCTCCAGCTCAATTAGTTAGGCACACACAGCCACAAGAATAGGGAAGGCATGAAAAAAAAAACAAAACTTCGCTTTCAGGCCCCCGGCTGGCCGCAAAGGACACGGAAGAAGAAAAGATCGCGCTCCGCCGCTTTCGCGGGGTGTCATAACAAGCGCAGAATGTCTCATTGTTACATGATTGGAGCTAAGAGCTCACCGGAGGGGTTGGGACAGGATCTGACATAGCATACGCCGGAGGTGTGTGGGGGGGGGGGTTCTATGTTAGTGGGACTCGCCTGCTTGTGTCCTACAAGTCTCAGCATTCACAAGCATGAAAGAGGCCATGTAAGATTGGGGGGGGGGGGGGCAACAACTGGGACCCGGGACATGGGGTGCCTTGAGTGCAGCTCGGCACGACGGGCGACCGTCTAGGTGGCGTTTTATCGTCTGCTGTCGTTCTAATCCAATCTGGAGCAAGGGTGGAATGACAACTCATGGGGCCCCTGGGAAATAGGGGATCATGGGGCCCCTGTGTCCTTGCCCAAACCTAAAAAAGCCTATGAAAAAGGTACCAGGGGCATCTCATGGGGCCCCCAACTGACCCCGGGCCCTCCAATAGGGGATCATGGAGCCCCTGTGTCCTTGCCCAAACTCAAAAAAGCCTATGAAAAAGGTACCAGGGGCATCTCATGGGGCCCCCTACTGACCCCGGGCCCTCCAATAGGGGATCATGGAGCCCCTGTGTCCTTGCCCAAACCTAAAAAAGCCTATGAAAAAGGTACCAGGGGCATCTCATGGGGCCCCCAACTGACCCCGGGTCCTCCAATAGGGGATCATGGGGCCCCTGTGTCCTTGGCCAAACTCAAAAAAAGCCTATGAAAAAGGTACCAGGGGCATCTCATGGGGCCCCCTACTGACCCTGGGCACTCCAATAGGGGATCATGGGGCCCCTGTGCCCTTGCCCAAACTCAAAAAAGCCTATGAAAAAGGTACCAGGGGCATCTCATGGGGCCCCCTACTGACCCCGGGCCCTCCAATAGGGGATCATGGGGCCCCTGTGTCCTTGCCCAAACTCAAAAAAAGCCTATGAAAAAGGTACCAGGGGCATCTCATGGGGCCCCGTACTGACCCTAGGCCCTCCAATAGGGGATCATGGAGCCCCTGTGTCCTTGCCCAAACTCAAAAAAGCCTATGAAAAAGGTACCAGGGGCATCTCATGGGGCCCCCTACTGACCCCGGGTCCTCCAATAGGGGATCATGGGGCCCCTGTGTCCTTGGCCAAACTCAAAAAAAGCCTATGAAAAAGGTACCAGGGGCATCTCATGGGGCCCCCTACTGACCCCGGGTCCTCCAATAGGGGATCATGGGGCCCCTGTGTCCTTGGCCAAACTCAAAAAAAGCCTATGAAAAAGGTACCAGGGGCATCTCATGGGGCCCCCTACTGACCCTGGGCACTCCAAAAGGGGATCATGGGGCCCCTGTGCCCTTGCCCAAACTCAAAAAAGCCTATGAAAAAGGTACCAGGGGCATCTCATGGGGCCCCCTACTGACCCCGGGCCCTCCAATAGGGGATCATGGGCACCCTGTGTCCTTGCCCAAACTCAAAAAAGCCTATGAAAAAGGTACCAGGGGCATCTCATGGGGCCCCGTACTGACCCCGGGCCCTCCAATAGGGGATCATGGAGCCCCTGTGTCCTTGCCCAAACCTAAAAAAGCCTATGAAAAAGGTACCAGGGGCATCTCATGGGGCCCCCAACTGACCCCGGGTCCTCCAATAGGGGATCATGGGGCCCCTGTGTCCTTGCCCAAACTCAAAAAAGCCTATGAAAAAGGTACCAGGGGCATCTCATGGGGCCCTGTACTGACCCCGGGCCCTCCAATAGGGGATCATGGAGCCCCTGTGTCCTTGCCCAAACTCAAAAAAGCCTATGAAAAAGGTACCAGGGGCATCTCATGGGGCCCCCTACTGACCCCGGGCCCTCCAATAGGGGATCATGGGGCCCCTGTGTCCTTGCCCAAACTCAAAAAAAGCCTATGAAAAAGGTACCAGGGGCATTTCATGGGGCCCCCTACTGACCCCGGGTCCTCCAATAGGGGATCATGGGGCCCCTGTGTCCTTGGCCAAACTCAAAAAAAGCCTATGAAAAAGGTACCAGGGGCATCTCATGGGGCCCCCTACTGACCCTGGGCACTCCAAAAGGGGATCATGGGGCCCCTGTGCCCTTGCCCAAACTCAAAAAAGCCTATGAAAAAGGTACCAGGGGCATCTCATGGGGCCCCCTACTGACCCCGGGCCCTCCAATAGGGGATCATGGGGCCCCTGTGTCCTTGCCCAAACTCAAAAAAGCCTATGAAAAAGGTACCAGGGGCATCTCATGGGGCCCCCTACTGACCCTGGGCACTCCAAAAGGGGATCATGGGGCCCCTGTGCCCTTGCCCAAACTCAAAAAAGCCTATGAAAAAGGTACCAGGGGCATCTCATGGGGCCCCCTACTGACCCCGGGCCCTCCAATAGGGGATCATGGGGCCCCTGTGTCCTTGCCCAAACTCAAAAAAGCCTATGGAAAAGGTACCAGGGGCATCTCATGGGGCCCCCTACTGACCCCGGGCCCGAGTTTCCAAATGGTCAGTCCGCCCCTGATCTGGAGGCAGCTGAAAGTAGAACTCCAATCTGAGCTTTGGCGTGTTAACGTCGTTTTAATCTCTTTCGGATCTGCAGCTTTCATAGAAATAGTGGGTCCTGCCAAAAAAGCCGTTTTCAAGGCCACTTCCTGTTATGTGGTGACAACGCCGTATCCCTTTCTCTCAGTTGTGCTTCTGTGTTGTCACACAAGCTTCCAAAGGAGACTTTCCACAGGGGTGTATTTACCACAAGGCAAACAAGGCATTTGCCTAGGGCGGCAGTTTTCAGGGGGGCGGCGACGCCCCATGAAAGAAGGGATGGAAGAAGGGACACACGCAGCATGGGGACCAGGTTGGATCTGACAGAGGCTGCAGGCTGCTTGATGGTGTATGCAGAGCCTGACTCTTGTTCCCGAGGATGTCCGGAGCTCTGAAGGTGAGTATCTCTTCCAGGGGTGGGGTTGGGGGGTTTCCAGTGTATGAGGGGCGGTGTTAGTGGAATGCTCTCCCGGGTGGGGGGGCTGGGGTGTTGTTGGTCAATGTCAGGCTCTCTTCGTGGGGGAGGGAGGTGTTGGTTGGTGTCAGGATCTCTCCGTGGGGGGCAATTTTTGTGTTGCCTAGGGCAGCACGAAGCCTAAATACACCGCTGACGGTCCATCAGGAAACGTTCTATGACTATAGATGGAGGTCACGTAGACAGGAAGTGGATGAAAAGAGGCCAGATATCCACAGCACTGAGATGTAACAAAGGATGAAAAAAAGGGAAAATATTGGTCTTCGTAAATGAAATGTCATTGGGTGGTCCCAAGATAGGAAATATCTCAGTTTCCTTTCCTAGCTTTCTGCAATTCTATTGGTTGGATCTCTGTGATGAGTTCCTGGGTTCCCACCATCCTTGTTTTTGTTTATTTTTAATGTTGGAGAATGGCAGAAGGAATGAGAGGATCCGTATCTAGAGGGAGGACAGGAGAAGATATGAGAAGCACTACTGGAAGGTCTAGCTGTTGGAGATTCCAATATATGAGACACCATAGGCTGGTTCTTCTCATTAGGCTCCATCCATGGCTTTTTGGGTCAGCTGACCTCTTTCACAAAAAATGTTAGCAAGCTACAGAGGTCAGGTAGCCTCTGACCCGTCCCATGACCAGTGCCAATACATTAGTCCCATTGACCTCAATGAATGAAAGTGACCATCCAAATCTCCAAGGAGGACAGGAGAAGATATGAGAAGTGCTCCTGGAAGGTCTCACTGTTGGAGATTTCAAGGTATAAGAAACCATAGGCTGGTTCTTCTCACTAGGCTCCATCCATGGCTTTTTGGGTCAGCTGACCTCTTTCACAAAAAGTTTTAGCAAGCTACAGAGGTCAGGTAGCCTTGGACCAGTCCAATGACCAGCGCCAATACATTATTCCCATTGACCTCAACGAATGAAAGTGACCATCCAAATCTCCAAGGAGGACAGGAGAAGATATGAGAAGTGCTCCTGGAAGGTCTCACTGTTGGAGATTTCAAGGTATAAGAAACCATAGGCTGGTTCTTCTCACTAGGCTCCATCCATGGCTTTTTGGGTCAGCTGACCTCTTTCACAAAAAATGTTAGCAAACTACAGAGATCAGGTAGCCTCTGAGCCGTCCCATTACCAGTGCCAATACATTAGTCCCATTGGCCTCAACAAATGAATGTGAACATCCAAATCTCCAAGAAGGACAGGAGAAGATATGGAAGGTCTTGCTCTTGGAGATTCAAAGGTATAAGAAACAATAGGCTGGTTCTAATCACTAGGCTCCGTCCATGGCTTTTTGTGTCAACTGATCTTTTTTTACATAAAATGTTAGCAAGCTACAGAGGTCAGGTAGCCTCTGACCCGTCCCATGACCAGTGCCAATACATTAGTCCCATCGACCTCAATGAATGAATGTGAACATCCAAATCTCCAAGGAGGACAGGAGAAGATATGAGAAGTGCTACTGGAAGGTATTGCTGTTGGAGATTCCAGGATATTAGAAACCATAGGCTGACTTATCTCACTACGCTCCATCCATGGCTTTTTCGGACAGTTGACCTCTTTCACAAAAAATGTTAGCAAACTACAGAGATCAGGTAGCCCCTGACCCGTCCCATGACCAGTGCCAATACATTAGTCCCATTGGCCTCAACAAATGAATGTGAACATCCAAATCTCCAAGAAGGACAGGAGAAGATATGGAAGGTCTTGCATTTGGAGATTCAAAGGTATAAGAAACCATAGGCTGGTTCTAATCACTAGGCTCCGTCCATGGCTTTTTGTGTCAACTGATTTTTTTTACATAAAATGTTAGCAAGCTACAGAGGTCAGGTAGCCTCTGACCCATCCCATGACCAGTGCCAATAGATTAGTCCCATTGACCTCAACAAATGAAATTGACCATCCAAATCTCCAAGGAGGACAGGAGAAGATATGAGAAGTGCTACTGGAAGGTCTCACTGTTGGAGATTCCAGGATATTAGAAACCATAGGCTGGCTTATCTCAGTAGGCTCCATCCATGGCTTTTTTGGGTCAACTGGCCTCTTTCACAAAAAATGTTAGCAAGCTACAGAGGTCAGGTAGCCTCTGACCCATCCCATGACCAGCGCCAATACATTAGTCCCATTGACCTCAATGAATGAAAGTGACCATCCAAATCTCCAAGGAGGACAGGAGAAGATATGAGAAGTGCTACTGGAAGGTCTCGCTGTTGGAGATTCCAGGATATTAGAAACCATAGGCTGGCTTATCTCACTAGGCTCCATCCATGGCTTTTTTGGGTCAACTGACCTCTTTCACAAAAAATGTTAGCAAGCTACAAAGATCAGGTAGCCCCTGACCCATCCTATGACCAGCGCCAATACATTAGTCCCATTGATCTCAATGAATGAAAGTGAACATCCAAATCTCCAAGGAGGACAGGAGAAGATATGAGAAGTGCTACTGGAAGGTATAGCTGTTGGAGATTCCAATATATGAGACACCATAGGCTGGCTTATCTCAGAAGGCTCCATCCATGGCTTTTTGGGTCAACTGACCTCTTTCACAAAAAATGTTAGCAAGCTACAGAGGTCAGGTAGCCTCTGATCAGTCCCATGACCAATGCCAATACATTAGTCCCATTGGCCTCAACAAATGAATGTGAACATCCAAATCTCCAAGGAGGACAGGAGAAGATATGAGAAGTGCTACTGGAAGGTCTCGCTGTTGGAGATTCCAAGGTATAAGAAACCATAGGCTAGCTTATCTCACTACGCTCTATCCATGGCTTTTTTGGGTCAGCTGACCTCTTTCACAAAAAAAGGTTAACAATCTACAGGGATTTGTTATTTGATGTTCTGAACATTCAGGAGTTCAGAGACAGTGTTTGAGGTCAGACAGTTGACAAGCCATCAACTATAAGACTTCAGGTAGCCTCCGAACAGCCCCGTGACCAGTGCCAATTCATTAGTCTTATTGGCCTCAACAGATGAATGGGAACATCCAAATCTCCAAAGGAGGACAGGAGAAGATACGAGAATGAGAACCGGAAGATCTCACTGTTGGAGCATCCAAGACTTCAGGTGGCCTCTGACCATTCCCATGACCAGTCCCATTTTTATCTGTTTATTTTTACTTTTGAGCATGGTGCGGCATGCAAAGACACCAAAGTGAACCAAGAAAGTGCATGTGAACACACACACAAAAAAGTGCACAAGGATGTGTCATGTCATTCAGGAGTTCGGAGACAGTGTTTGAGGTCGTACAGTTGACAAGGCATCAACTATAAAACATCAGGTAGCCTTGGACCAGTCCCATGATCAGTGCCAATGCATTAGTCTCATTGTACACAACAGAAGAATGGGAACACCGAACACCCAAATCTCCAAGGAGGACAGGAGAAGATGTGAATTATAACTGGAAGATCTCATTGTTGGAGCATCCAAGATACAAGAAACCATAGGTTGACTCCTCTCACTAGGCTCCATCCATAACTTTTTGGGCCAACTGACCTTTTTTGCTTAAAATGTTAACAAGCTACAAAGATGTTATTTGATATTTTATTCGGAGACATTGTTTGAGGTCAGACAGTTGACAAGGCATCAACTATAAGACTTCAGGTAGTTTCTGACCAGTCCCATGACTGGTGCCAATGCATTTGTCCCATTGGCCACAATAAATGAATGGGAGCATCCAAATCTCCAAGGGGAAGATACACAAATTATAACTGGAAGATCTCGCTGTTGGAGATTCCAAGATATAAGAAACCATAGACTGACTCATCTCTCCGGGCTTCATCCGTAACTTTGTGGATCAACTAACCATTTTCACAAAAAAATATAAAAAAAACTACATGCTATTTTGAACACTCAGGAGTTTGGAGACAGTGTTCAAGGTCAGACAGTTGACAAGCCATCAACTATAAAACTTCAGGTAGCCTCTGAACAGCCCCCTGACCAGTGCCAATTCATTAGTCTTATTGGCCTCAACAGATGAATGGGAACATCCAAATCTCCAAGGAGGACAGGAGAAGATACGATAATTAGAACCGGAAGATCTCACTGTTGGAGCATCCGAGACAGAAAAGACCATAGAATGACTTACCTCACTAAGCTCCATCCATGACTATTTGGGTCAACTAACCATTTTCACAAAAAATGTTAACAAGATACAGATACGTGTTATATGATACTATTTTGAGCACTCAGGAGTTCGGAGACAGTGTTTGGGGTCAGACAATTGACAAGGCATCAACTATAAGACTTCAGGTATCCTCTGACCAGTGCCAATGCATTACTCCCATTGGCCTCAACAAATTAATCGGAACATCCAAATCTCCAAGAAGGACAGAAGAAGATATGCAAATTATACCTGGAAGATCTCATTGTTGGAGCATCCAAGATACGAAACTTACCTCACTATCCATGACTATTTGGGTCAACTAACCATTTTCACATAAAATGTTAACAAAATACAGATATTTGTTATTTGATACTATTTTGAGCACTCAGGAGTTCGGAGACAGTGTTTGAGGTCAGACAATTGAGAAGGCATCAACTATAAGACTTCATGTAGCTTCTGACCAGTCCCATAGCTAGTGCCAATGCATTAGTCCCATTGTACTCAACAGATGAAAGGGACATCCAAGTCTCCAAGGAGGACAGAAGATACACGAATGATGACTAGAAGATCTCGCTGTTGGAGCATCCAAGACATAGGAAACCATAGGTTGACTCCTCTCACTTGGCACCATCCATAACTTTTGGGTCAATTGACATTTTTTTGCATAAAATGTTATCCAAGTACAGAGTTCTGTTATTAGATATTATTTTGAACACTCAGGAGTTCAGAGACAGTGTGTGAGGTCAGACAGTTGACAAGGCAGCAACTGTAAGACTTCATGTAGCTTCTGACCAGTCCCATGACTAGTGCCAATGCATTAGTCCCATTGTACTCAACAGATGAATGGGAACATCCAAGTCTCCAAGGAAGACAGGAGAAGATATGTGAATTATAACTGGAAGTTCTCATTGTTGGAGCATCCAAGATATAAGAAATCATAGGTTGACTCCTCTCACTAGGCTCCATCCATATATTTTTGGGTCAATCTACGAATATCTGTTATTTGATATTATTTTGACCACTCAGGAGTTCCGAGACAGCGTTTGAGGCCAGGCAGTTGACAAGAAATCAACTTTAAGACTGCAGGTGGCCTCTGACCAGTCTCTTTATTAGTGTCAATGCATTAGTCCCATTGTACTCAACAGATGAAAAGGACATCCAAGTCTCCAAGGATGACAGGAGAAGATACACGAATGATGACTAGAAGATCTCGCTGTTGGAGCATCCAAGACATAGGAAACAATAGGTTGACTCCTCTCACTTGGCACCATCCATAACTTTTGGGTCAATTGACATTTTTTTGCATAAAATGTTATCCAAGTACAGAGTTCTGTTATTTGATATTATTTTGAACACTCAGGAGTTCAGAGACAGTGTGTGAGGTCAGACAGTTGACAAGGCAGCAACTGTAAGACTTCAGGTGGCCTCTGACCATTCTCATGACCAGTCCCAATTTTTTTTTTTCACAAATTTTTGCTTTCGAGCATGGTACAGTGCACAAAAACAAAAAAACAAAAGTGAACCATGAAAGTGAACAAAAAGTGCATATGTGTCATGTTCACCTCCCAAAGAGAAAGGACCCCTCCCTGGCCCCCCAGGAGATAAGGCTCCTGACAAGAGCAGGGCATATTCAAGTCCACCTAGCCAAAAGGCCCAGTGGACCCCAGTTCTTATGATCAGACCGAACAAAGATTACTGAATGGGGGGGCTCTCCCGAAGAAAGAATCCCCAAGGCAGGAAGGAACCTGATGGCCACACACTCTCCCCCTAGACTTCAGGGTAGGCATGAAGACCCACACCCTACCATCCTGTGAGTGAAAGGAAAACATAAAATGAAGTGAGCCCCATGTAGAGAGTGCACAATTAAAAAAAAAATTAAAAAGTGCCAATGTGAACACAATTGCTAGGCCTCGTGGCCTAGTAACAAGTTCCCTGATCTCGATGCAATCAAGAGGTGCTGTGGCCTAGTGCTCGTTCTCATAGTGAGGTCTCAAACCCACCTCTCACCCCTCCCAGGGGACACTTAAGACCTCTGCTTTCCAGACCCCTGGCCAGACTAAGTAGGACCATTTAAACCAGGAGGCACTGGGCTCCTCTGAATCCTCCTAACTAGGGAAGTACTACCGACCCCCAATGTATCCAGAGGGTGCTTAGTTTGGGTTCCTTCATAGGAAGAATATACTTCAGGGCTCCCATCATACCAGCAAGGATACTATACAGCCATCCCAGCCAAAAAGCCAGAATGAAGGTGGAGCAAACACTGATAAGATACTACACTTGATCTTAGCTTTCCAGACCCCTGGCCAGACCAGGTAGGACCATTTAAACCAGGAGGCACTGGGCTCCTCTGAATCCTCCTACCTAGGGAAGTACTACCGACCCCCAGTGTATCTAGAGGGTGCTTAGTTTGGGTTCCTTCATAGGAAGAATATACTTCAGGGCTCCCATCATACCAGCAAGGATACTATACAGCCAGCCATCCCAGCCAAAAAGCCAGAATGAAGGTGGAGCAAACACTGATAAGATACTACACTTGCTCTTAGCTTTCCAGACCCCTGGCCAGACCAGGTAGGACCATTTAAACCAGGAGGCACTGGGCTCCTCTGAATCCTCCTACCTAGGGAAGTACTACCGACTCCCAATGTATCTAGAGGGTGCTTAGTTTGGGTTCCTTCATATGAAGAATATACTTCAGGGCTCCCATCATACCAGCAGGGATACTATACAGCCAGCCATCCCAGCCAAAAAGCCAGAATGAAGGTGGAGCAAACACTGATAAGATACTACACGTGATCTTAGCCGAAAGGCCAAGAAGCGATGATCAGTGCCAGTGCATTAGTCCCATTGGACTCAACGAATAAGGAAGTCAGTGTTCAGGCCGAGCCTCGGGTCGGCACCAGCAGTTGAATGTCAGTTCCTTTGGCAGAGACCATGAGATGGTGGTAAATTCAACATTTTAGGCCTGGTTCTGCTTTAAGTGGCAACTAATGAGCGATCACATAACAAATTCCAAGATACTAGAGTCTTCTAAGTTGGGTCGTAGACTATGGGTGGTACACATAGAGGCGCCATGTTTGATGTCACTACTGTGCTTTCGCTGCAATTGTGAAGTTTGCCTAAAAGATAAAGCAATTAGCATCCCCAATCACCAACAGACATCGTAAACATAGAAAGGAGAATACCAGTAATGGCTTCCTCAATCAAGTCCCATCGTGACCATCTTCCTTGACTTTTCATCAAGAACCGACCTTTCTTGAAGAGAAAATCAGGGATTATTGATTTATCCTGCTAAAAGTTCCGTTATCTAATCAATACCTGTTAGCCGTGTCCAGACGATACCTGCCAGGTCTACTGTTCCTGTGAATTGACCTATTTGTCCTTCACTGATTGCCCCATTAAGGGGACATGTCGTTGCGAGGTCTTAAAGCTGGAGACGGCTCTAAATGAAAGGGATGCCAGGTTTGACAATATATGAGAATAAAAAGAAAAAGCCAGGGGAAAGGGACCCACTCGCATAGGGGAACCAATGAGGACAATCCGCAACTTGAAAAGAAAACCAAATTTATTGCAAAATCAAAAATTAAAAATGAAGGAAAAACTCATATACAACAAAAATGTCTGACGCCTCCACCACCAACAGAAAGATAAAACAAGAGACAACGTGGTCAAGAAAAAGGAATTCATCTTATCTCCACGGCATAACATCATATTTGGCCTATCACCACATTAATCTATACAGGTGAAACTCGAAAAATTAGAATATCGTGCAAAAGTTCATTTATTTCACTAATGCAACTTAAAAGGTGAAACTAATATATGAGACTCATTACATGCAAAGCAAGATAGTTCAAGCCGTAATTTGTCATCATTGTGATGATTATGGCTTACAGCTCATGAAAACCCCAAATCCACAATCTCAGAAAATGAGAATATTACATGCAATCAATAAAACATGGATTGTACATAGAACAATATCAGACCTCTGAAAAGTAGAAGCTGCATATGTACTCAGTACTTGGTTTGGGCCCCTTTTGCAGCAATTACTGCCTCAATGCGGTGTGGCATGGAAGCTATCAGCCTGTGGCACTGCTGAGGTGTTATGGAAGACCAGGATGCTTCAATAGCGGCCTTCAGCTCTTCTGCATTGTTCGGTCTCATGTCTCTCATCTTTCTCTTGGCAATGCCCCATAGATTCTCTATGGGGTTCAGGTCAGGCGAGTTTGCTGGCCAAACAAGCACAGTAATCCCATGGTCATTGAACCAGGTTTTGGTGCTTTTAGCAGTGTGGGCGGTGCCAAATCCTGCTGGAAAATGAAGTCAGCATCCCCATAAAGCTCGTCTGCGGAAGGAAGCATGAAGTGCTCCAAAATCTCCTGGTAGACGGCTGTGTTGACCCTGGACTTAATGAAGCACAGTGGACCAACACCAGCAGATGACATGGCTCCCCAAATCAACACAGACTGTGGAAACTTCACACTGGACTTCAAGCATCTTGCAGTGTGTGCCTCTCCATTCTTCCTCCATACTCGGGGTCTTTGTGCCTCTCCGTTCTTCCTCCATACTCGGGGTCCTTAGGCCTCTCCATTCTTCCTCCGTACTCGGGGTCCTTGGGCCTCTCCATTCTTCCTCCATACTCGGGGTCCTTGGGCCTCTCCATTCTTCCTCCATACTCGGGGTCCTTGGGCCTCTCCATTCTTCATCCATACTCGGGGTCCTTGGGCCTCTCTATTCTTCCTCCATACTCGGGGTCCTTGGGCCTCTCCATTCTTCCTCCATATTCGGGGTCCTTGGGCCTCTCCATTCTTCCTCCATACTCGGGGTCCTTGGGCCTTTCCATTCTTCCTCCATACTCGGGGTCCTTGGGCCTCTCCATTCTTCCTACATACTCGGGGTCCTTGGGCCTCTCCATTCTTCCTCCATACTCGGGGTCCTTGTGCCTCTCCATTCTTCCTTCATACTCGGGGTCCTTGGGCCTCTCCATTCTTCCTCCATACTCGGGGTCCTTGTGCCCCTCCATTCTTCCTCCATACTCAGGGTCCTTGGGCATCTCCATTCTTCCTCCATACTCGGGGTCCTTGGGCCTCTCCATTCTTCCTTCATACTCGGGGTCCTTGGGCCTCTCCATTCTTCTTCCATACTCGGGGTCCTTGGTTTCCAAATGAGATGCAAAACTTGCTCTCATCAGAAAAGAGGACTTTGGACCACTGAGCACCAGACCAGGTCTGTTTTTCTATAGCCCAGGTAAGACGCTTCTGACGTTGTTTGCTGTTCAGGAGCGGCTTGTCAAGAGGAATACGACATTTGAAGCCCATGTCCAGGATCAGTCTGTGTGTGGTTGCTCTTGATGCACTGACTCCAGCCTCAGTCCACTCCTTGTAAAAGTCTCCAACACTTTTGAATGGCCTTTTCCTGACAATCCTCTCCAGGCTGCGGTCATCCCTGCTGCTTGTGCACCTTTTTCTTCCACACTTTTCCCTTCCACATAACTTTCTATTAATGTGCTTTGATACAGCACTTTGGGAACATCCAACTTCTTTTGCAATTACCTTTTGAGGCTTTCCCTCCTTATGGAGGGTGTCAATGATGATGTCAGGTCAGCAGTCTTTCCCATGATTGTGATTCCTACTGAACCAGACTGAGAGACCATTTAAAGGCTCAGGAACCCTTTGCAGGTGTTATGGCTGAATGAGCTGATTAGAGTGGGACACTTTGAGCCGAGAATATTCCACCTTTTCACAATATTCTCATTTTCTGAGATTGTGGATTTGGAGTTTTCATGAGCTGTAAGCCATAATCATCACAATGATGACAAATCACGGCTTGAACTATCTTGCTTTGCATGTAATGAGTCTATCTCATATATTAGTTTCACCTTTTAAGTTGCTGCACTGAAATAAATGAACTTTTGCTCCATATTCTAATTTTTCGAGTTTCACCTGTATATACTAGCCAGCCTATTTCCATGGTTTGCTTGATTGTTTGATTAATTTGCATTACCAATCTACATTATTTCTTGCTAAATTTATCTTTCTTGTGTTTATGCATTATTTTTGATTTTTTTACATGTTGTATGTATCCACCAGAGGTATTCCATTCTGTCCCTATTGGTCTACAGGTATACCATTTGAGGTGCCAGGACTTCGGAGCACAGGCTGTCCTTTTTCTTGACCACGTTGTCTCTTGTTTTATCCTTCTGTTGGTGGTGGAGGTGTCAGACCAGGGGCGGAATAGGGAATCGTGGGGCCCCTGTGTCCTTGCCCAAACTCAAAAAAGCCTATGAAAAAGGTACCAGGGGCATCTCATGGGGCCCCCTACTGACCCCGGGCCCTCGGGCAGTGCCCAAGTTTCCAAATGGTCAGTCCGCCCCTGTGTCAGACAATTTAGTTGTATATGAGTTTTTTCTTAATTTTTCATTTTTGATTTTGCTATAAATTTGGTTTTCTTTTCAAGCTGAAGATTGTCCTGATTGGAGCCCCTATGCCAGGGGGTCCCTTTCCCCTGGTTTTTTCTTTTTCTTTTTGAGTATGCTAATTGGTTCCGAGGACACCACCTTTTTTGTTTTTCAATCGGTGAGTCGGCTGAATTTACTTAATTGGAATTTTGGAGTTATCCGAATTTTCGGGATTCCATCTCTATAGATGGTATTTTTATACATTTTTTTGGGCATCCTGGCTTTTTAACCAATTTTGCTATATTGACAATATATGAGTCAGCATCGAGGCGAAGGACAATTCAGGTGGAATTTTCACAAAGGATATTGTAAATCTTTCAGAATTTAACCTATTTTGAATTGGGGATACCCAGGCCAAGAAATGACAAGCCCAGGGGCGGGCTGACCATTTGGAAACTCAGGCACTGCCCGAAGGCCCGGGGTCAGTAGGGGGCCCCATGAGATGCCCCTGGTACCTTTTCCATAGGCTTTTTTGAGTTTGGGCAAGGACACAGGGGCCCCATGATCCCCTATTGCCTGGGGGCCCCATGAGTTGTCAGTCCGCCCCTGGACAAGCCTACAGATTTGTGAAGACCACAGTTAAAAAGTTGCCTATACTTAGTTGCAGAAACATTTCTAAATTTGTTTTGGACAGAGAGACAAGGGTGACTGTCTCTTTTGATTGGATCAAAAGAATGGAGTGCCACACCGAAATGCTGAAATCCACAAAAAGGGGGGTTTGTGCCAAACATGCAGTAAACATCATATCCAACGCATTCTGGAGGCCTCACGCCGCACCCTTCATCAGGTCAAGGTAGAGGATGTTAACCTATAAAGTCATCCTTTGTTTTCTTCTGATCTTCCACCACAAATCTTACCAAGGCCAGGTTGGAGCACATACTGTATATCAAACTTCAGAGTTCCATACCATAACGGGTTACATCAGCTGACTCCAAACTCTCCCCTGATTACATGTCGCTTTGCCTACCATGGTGGCATGTGATCAAGGGCAGGGGCGTACTTAGCATTTGGAAACTCGGGGACTGCCTGAGGGCCCGGGGTCAGTAGGGGGCCCCATGAGATGCCCCTGGTACCTTTTTCATAGGCTTTTTTGAGTTTGGGCAAGGACACAGGGGACCCATGATCCCCTATTGGAGGGCCCGGGGTCAGTAGGGGGCCCCATGAGATGCCCCTGGTACCTTTTTCATAGGCTTTTTTGAGTTTGGGCAAGGGCACAGGGGCCCCATGATCCCCTATTGGAGGACCCGGGGTCAGTTGGGGGCCCCATGAGATGCCCCTGGTACCTTTTTCATAGGCTTTTTTAGGTTTGGGCAAGGACACAGGGGCTCCATGATCCCCTATTGGAGGGCCTGGGGTCAGTACGGGGCCCCATGAGATGCCCCTGGTACCTTTTTCATAGGCTTTTTTGAGTTTGGGCAAGGACACAGGGGCCCCATGATCCCCTATTGCCCGGGGGCCCCATAAGTTGTCAGTCCGCCCCTGATCAAGGGAGAGGTTTTTTTAATACAAATTATAGAAGTACCTGAATTTCGACACGGTATCAGCTTCTTGCAGTCTACGCACTCTCTGTACAGCAGAGCTCAGAAAGGGAGAAGCAGCAGAAGGATCCATTCAGGTGTGCTGCAGACCACAGATCAGGGGCGGACTGACAACTCATGGGGCCCCCAGGCAATAGGGGATCATGGGGCCCCTGTGTCCTTGCCCAAACTCAAAAAAGCCTATGATAAAGGTACCAGGGGCATCTCATGGGGCCCCCTACTGACCCCGGGCCCTCGGGCAGTGCCCGAGTTTCCAAATGGTCAGTCCTCCCCTGTTGACCTCATATCTATACCAATCAAAAAGGAATCATTGGTTGAGTCCATAAGTTTGAAATTGGCAGCTCTCCAGAAAACGGGGGTCAGTCCACCCCTGCCACAGATCATGCACATAGCAAGAGAGAACAAGAGGCAAGCAGTGTAAAAACCTGTATTTTAGCATCTTGTACAGCAGAGCCCAGACAGGGAGAGGGAGAAGCAGTACAAGGGACCAATCAGTTGCGTTATAGGGCTCATGTGCTAACAGAGAGAAGGGTGACAGAGGGGTTAACCCATCAGTCTACTGCTGCTCCTTTCACTGTCCTATCACAGGCTGGGTTGGGAAGAAAGGAATATGGGGACCTGCAAGAGAAAGTGAAACTGCAGCAAAGAAAGATCAGGACTGTGCTGTGTGGCAAAGCTTTGTCAATCTCAGGTTTGGATGGACAGGAATACAAATCCTTTGATAGGTAAGACAGTCCCCCATATATGATTTTTATCTCTCTGTGTATTTAGCTATCTGCCTGGAGTTTCCCTTTAAGGAATAGAGAAATATTTGTCCAGATCAGTTTGATTTTTCATTGCATTTGCTAAAAAAAAGATGTGTTTCAAAGCTCCAAGGGGCCCCCTTCATATATATATATATATATATATATATATATATATATACATAAATAGATCACCAAAATTATTAGTTAAAATAATTATATACCCTTTGGAAACATTAACTAAAACATCAGATATTATCAGCAACTATTATAACAACATTGGTTGAAGATGGACTTTTATCTTTTTTTTTCAGCCAGACTAACTATGTAACTATGTAACATTGATATTCCTTTATTAATACTTACTGATAGTATCTGAAGTTTTAACCAATGTTTCCAAAGGGTATCACATTATTTTAACGGATAGTTTTTATGATCTATATTTTATAGCCCTGATGAAGCCTTGAAACATGTTGTTTTTTTTTTAAATCAAATGCTATAACAATATTTCTGGATTGGCACTTTCCTCCTTACCTTTGTTGACTAATTTTTTGTGATCTATATCTTTTTTAATATATTCTATTTTCTTATTAATAATGCACAGTTGTGCATTTGTGATCTATATCTAATAGGCCTGATGAAGCCTTGGAGCCTTGAAACACGTTGTCATTTTTCCCAAATGTGCTGACAAACTAAATTGATCCGGGCGAACATTTTTGGATTGACACCTCCTTTTTCGTACCTTTTTTCCTGCCACTTTGACTTGGCAGGGATTAAGAGGAAGTCTTACCAAAGTCAGAGGGGATTCCACCTTTGACAAATAGTGTGTGGCAGATAGTACTGGTCCAATGGAAGAAGGATATCAGTACTTTTGGAATTAAAAAGAAACTAACAGTTAACCGCTTGCCGTCCGCCTGCTGTTTATAAACGGCAGGGCGGTGGCACTCCAGGGGCGGGTTGCCGTTCCTAAACGAAACCCGCCTTTTCTAGCTGTGCGCGCTCCCTGGGAGCGCGCAGCACCGCGATCCGGTGCCCGCTGTGTCCTCCGGACACAGTGAAACACTGATCGTCGGACGGGACCTCTGTACGAGGTCCTGATCATGTGATCACTGATTGGCAAATCAGTGATCACATGCAAAGTAGTAAGCAAGATGTCACTTGTGACATCATTGCTTACTACGTGTGAAATCTGTGAATGATCACAGAGGTCACATGGTACAAGGCTATTCACAACAGCCTTGTACCATGTGACAAGGTGTGACCAATCACAGCTCACACAGTATTTCTCAATGGCTGCAAGACTGCAGACAGAGAGAAAGAAAAATGATTGCTTTTACATCCTATATGGGTGTAAAAGCAATCACTGTAAAAAAAAAAAAAAAAAATCTTCATCACCCCCCACAAGTAGTACAGTGTCACCATGGTGACACTGTACTGCTAGGGTGACAGTATGTAAAAAAAAAAAAAAAAAAAAAACATAAATAATAATGAAAAAAAATTAAATAAAAATTTAAAAAAAAGTTTAAAAATTATAATTTTTGGTTATAAACTAATTTGGCTTATTTTTTTTTTTACTAAAAATATAACGGAACACATTTTGGTCAAGATTTATGATGAAAGATTATTTATTTGCAAAATTTTATAAGAAAAACACTTTTTTTCAAAATTTTTGGACTTTTTCATTGACATAGCAAAAAAAATAAAAATCCCAGCAGTAAATAAATACCACCAAAATAAAGCTTTATCTGTCTCAAAAAAATGGTAAAAAATTCATATGGGTACAGTGTTGCATGACCGCGCAATTGTCATTCAAAGTGTGATAGCACTGAAAGCTGAAAATTGCCCTGGACAGGAAGGGGGTAAAAGTGTCCGGACAGGAAGTGGTTAAAACATCAGATACTATTGGCAACTATTATTATAACAACATTGGTTGAACTGGATGGACTTTTATCTTTTTTTCAGCCAGACTAACTATGTAACACTGATATTCCTTTATTAATACTTACTGATAGTATCTGAAATTTAAACCAATGTTTCCAAAGGGTATCAAATTACTTTAACGACTAGTTTTTGTGATCTATATTTTATAGCCCTGATGAAGGGAGCCCTTGGAAGCCTTGAAACATTTTTTTTTTTTTTTTTTAATAAAATGCTATGAGAATATTTCTGGATTGGCACTTTCCTCCTTACCTTTGTTGACTAATTTTTGGTGATCTATATCTTTTTTAATATATTCTTTATTTTCGTATTAATAATGCACAGTTGTTCATTTGTGATCTATATCTAATAGGCCTGATGAAGCCTTGGAACCTTGAAACACGTTGTCATTTTCCCCAAATGTGCTGGCAAACTAAATTGAGCCGGGCAAAAATTTCTGGATTGGCACCTTCTTTTTCGTATCTTTTTTTCTGCCACTTCGACTTGGCAGAAATTAAAAGGAAGTCTTACCAACGTGAAAGGGGATTCCACCTTTGACAACTAGTGTGTGGCAGATAGTGCTGGACCAATGGAAGAAGGATATCAGTCAGGGGCGGACTGATCATTTGAGCACTCGGGCACTGCTCGAGGGCCCCGGGTCAGTAGGGGGCCCCATGAGATGCCCCTGGTACCTTTCATAGGCTTTTTTGGGTGTGGTTTGAGTGTGAGCGAGGACACAGGGGAACCATGATCCCCTATTGCCCAGGGGCCCCATGAGTTGTCAGTCCGCCCCTGATATCAGTACTTTTGGAATTAAAGAGAAACTAACAGAAAAAGAACTAGTTGTGGACTCAACCAGAATAGGGTTGAGTCCACAACTAGTTCTTTTTCTGTTAGTTTTTCATTGGCTTGGTGTCTAGGGACTCCCAGAATACGTAATTTCATTTGATCGTATATACTTTTAGGTACCTTGAGTCCTCTTTTTGGAAGTTTTGCACTTTTGGAATTAAACCAGATAAGTCCTTTTTCAAAGGGACTGGCAAGCCATGAAAGTGCAGTATAGAAAGGACCTTGTTTGAGTTTTCGGCTGATACCTCTCCGATAGTCTCTAAGAGGACTTACAGTCAAACTTTGAGGTAAGTGCTCAGAAGTGCCCAGTACAAAAGTTTGTGACACTTCAGAAGTGTTAGACCAAATTTGTATTAAAAAGAGCATAAAGAGAAGCCAACGCATTTTGGGGGAGATGCCTCACATTTCTTCAGGGCTTTGAGATCTTCTTGCACCTGCATGGTTCCCATCAGTGGGGAGGCCTCTCCCCCGAAACACATTGGATTCTCCTGATGCTTTTTGACAGTGCCGGAACAAGGTCATCTAGAGCCCAGGGTGAACATGCCAAATTGCGTGCCCCCAAGATGTATGAGCATTAGAACCCCCCCCCCACCCAGAAAAAAAAATGGAGCCCTAATCTGTATGCTTACCCAGTAAGCAAAAATTATTACCCCTCCTCCCAGTACAAATACGCCCCCCCGCTGAAATCCCCCCTTCAAGCACAAATTCCATCCAGCCAAAAAAATAATAATTTCCCCCTCCAAACACAAATCCTCTCTCTCCACCCTTTACAAACCCTTCCTGCCAGCACAAATCCCCCCAAATCCCCCCACCTAGCACAAATCCTCTTCCCCCATCTCCCCTCCCTATACAAATGCCCCCCGCAATCACACTTCCCCAAATTTCCCCTCCTTGAGCAATTTTTACCCCATGCCACCTCCCAAATTCCCCCTCTGAGCGCAAATCCCTTCCTCCCAATCTCCTCAGTTTGCCCCCCCACCTCACATGATACCACAGTGTCCAGGGCAGCCGCCCCTCCTGCCAACCCCTTGTCCCAGCCCTGCTCTTTGGTAATACAAATTTGGACTAAGACTTCGGAAATGTCATGAACTTTTGTATTGGGCTCTTCTAAACAATCACCCCAAAGTTTGGTATCTACTGTACGTCCACTTGGAGACTATCAGAAAGGTAACAGCCAAGGACCGAAACACGTTTCTAAAACTTCTGAAGCAGGGGCGGACTGACAAGTCATGGGGCCCCCCGGGCAATAGGGGATCATGGGGCCCCTGTGTCCTTGCCCAAACTCCAAAAAGCCTATGGAAAAGGTACCAGGGGCATCTCATGGGGCCCCCTACTGACCCCGGGCCCTCGGGCAGTGCCCGAGTTTCCAAATGGTCAGTCCGCCCCTGTTCTGAAGTATCATGAACCTTTGACAACTATCATTTTGGAAACATTTACCAAGTTTCTTTGCTGGCCATCTCCTCCCCTGACATAATTCCCCTATTTCCTGTTGCATTAGCTGGTGAAAAATATTTCTTTATTCTCAATAGGGAAAAAGAGAAAAAGAAAAACATTTTTTGAGAGCCCTGAGGTCCCGTGAACTGGTGACGGAGACAGCAAGCAATGGTGAAGTTCTCCTCACAGAAGATCAAACATTCCATCACTTTATCCAAATCCAAAAAAGAAAGACATATCTTTGCTGATGGCAATTGTGAAATGGTGAAGATATCCTGGCGCCAACATGGCAGCATACAACCACATGTATGCTGACATGGATTGGCTCCAGGAGAGGAAAATTACAGTAAGTATGTGCTACAATTTTTCCATTTCCTGGCAGCATACATATGATGGCATGCCACCATGGGTTGGTGCCAGGAGAGGAAAATTACGGCAAGTATTTGCTACAATTTTTCCATTTCCTGGCAGCATACATATGATGGCATGCCACCATGGGTTGGTGCCAGGAGAGGAAAATTACGGCAAGTATTTGCCACAATTTTTCCATTTCCTGGCAGCATACATATGATGGCATGCCACCATGGGTTGGCGCCAGGAGAGGAAAATTCCGGCAAGTATTTGCTACAATATTTTCATTTTTTATGTGCATTTAAGGTATTTTAGACATTTTATTTACCTGTAGATATCAAAAAGCTCTGAGACTGCTGCAGGGTGCCACCATCTTGGATTTGATGTCATCAGCCCCAGCAGATTCAAAACCGCCACTCAAGTGGCTCTCTATATTATTCCCCCTTGCTTCTTCCTCAGCTGCCGGGCCATAAAAGACAGTATTTAGACACTTCCAGAAGAGGAAAGGGCTATGAAAGGCAAGGAGGGAAGAGGTTGTGGTAGAGAATCGACCCTTCCTGGAGCAGTCAACTTCCAAAAAAGAAAGAAATCTGTTTGCTGATGGCAATTGTGAAATGGTGAAGATATCCTGGCACCAACATGGCAGCATACAACCACATGTATGCTGACATGGATTGGCTCCAGGAGAGGAAAATTACAGTAAGCATGTGCTACAATTTTTCCATTTCCTGGCAGCATACATATGATGGCATGCCACCATGGGTTGGCGCCAGGAGAGGAAAATTACAGCAAGTATTTGCTACAATTTTTCCATTTCCTGGCAGCATACATATGATGGCATGCCACCATGGGTTGGCGCCCGGAGAGGAAAATTACAGCAAGTATTTGCTACAATTTTTTCATTTTTTATGTTTATTTAAGGTATTTTAGACATTTTATTTACCTGTAGATATCAAAAAGCTCTGAGACTGCTGCAGGGTGCCACCATCTTGGATTTGATGTCATCAGCCCCACAGAGCAGGAGTACTTATTTTCAGAAACCCTGTGCCAGGATCCAGGCATCATACCAAGAGGTGGAAGATCCCCTGTTAACAGGCAGTTCCTTCCAGCCAACCCCTTTGAGGAAACCTCTGGTTACCTGGACCTTATTCATCTTACTGAGCCCTGTCATCATGCAGAAGGGAGGATTGCCCAAGGTGACCAGACCTCTGATGAGGAATTTTATACAATGCTCTTTTTCATTTTATGTCTGGTGAGTGCGCATTTTTATCATTTCCCACGAAGCACCACCATTATCCAGTATATTCACCAGCCACTATTCATAGACTTTATGGACGTTTTTCTGAATTTATTTGATCTAATATTTCATTTTTTAGCGCTGCACTAGTTTTTATCATTTGATTTATTGCATATATTGGTTGCTTTGAGTGCATAGCTGCTTATGGATTAAGCGCTCACTATATACCGTTTCTGTTTGTTATAGACCAATATGAAATTGGCATGTATTGGATAGATAAATTGATGATAGATAGATAGATAGATAGATAGATAGATAGATAGATAGATAGATAGATATATAGATTATAGATAGATAGATAGATAATAGATAGATAGATAGATAGATAGATAGATAGATAGATAGATAGATAGATAGCTGGATAGATAGATAGATAGATAGATAATAGATAGATAGATAGATAGATAGATAGATAGATAATAGATAGATAGATAGATAGATAGATAGATAGATAGATAGATAGCTGGATAGATAGATAGATAATAGATAGATAGATAGATAGATAGATAGATAGATAGATAGATAGATAATAGATAGATAGATAGATAATAAATAGATAGATAATAGATAGATAGATAGATAGATAGATAGATAGATAGATAGATAGATAATAGATAGATAGATAGATAGATAGATAATAGATAGATAGATAGATAGATAGATAGATAGATAGATAGATAATAAATAGATAGATAGATAGATAGATAGATAGATAGATAGATAATAGATAGATAGATAGATAATAGATAGATAGATAGATAGATAGATAGATAATAGATAGATAGATAGATAATAGATAGATAGATAGATAGATAGATAGATAGATAGATAGATAGATAGATAGATAGATAATAGATAGATAATAGATAGATAGATAATAGATAGATAATAGATAGATAATAGATAGATAGATAATAGATAGATAATAGATAGATAGATAGATAGATAGATAGATAGATAGATAGATAATAGATAGATAATAAATAGATAGATAATAGATAGATAGATAGATAGATAGATAATAGATAGATAATAAATAGATAGATAATAGATAGATAGATAGATAGATAGATAATAGATAGATAGATAGATAGATAGATAGATAGATAGATAGATAGATAATAGATAGATAGATAGATAGATAGATAGATAGATAGATAATAGATAGATAGATAGATAGATAGATAGATAGATAGATAGATAGATAATAGATAGATAGATAGATAGATAATAGATAGATAGATAGATAGATATCGGTGGAGAAAGAAAGAAAGATAGAAAGAAAGAGGAAAGGAGAGAAAGAGAGTGAGAGAGAAAAAGGAAAGAAGAACGGCAGGGAGAAAGAGAGTGTAACAGAAGTAAAAAGAGATAGATAGAAAAGAAAGGAGAGAAGAAAGAAGGGAGAGAGAAGAGAATGGGATAGAGGAAAAGAAAGAAAAAAAATTGATGGGTTGAGGTATGGGTAATGATAGATAGATAGATAGATAGATAGATAGATAGATAGATAGATAATAGATAGATAGATAGATAGATAGATAGATAGATAGATAGATAGATAGATAGATATTGATGGGGAAAGAAAGAAAGAAAGAAAGAAAGAAAGAAAGAAAGAAAGAAAGAAAGAAAGAAAGAAAGAAAGAAAGAAAGAAAGAAAGAAAGAAAGAAAGAAAGAAAAAGAAAGAAAGAAAGAAAGAAAGAAAGAAAAAGAAAGAAAGAGGGGGAGAGAAAGACTGTAAGGGAAAGAGAAAAAAAGGAAGAAAGGAGGGAGAGAGATAAGGGGAAAAAGAGAGAGAGCAAGAGAGTGGGGCAGAGGGAAGGAGAGAGAAAGAAAAGAAGAGAAGAGAATAGAGAGAATAATAAAACATAGAGAGAGAAAATGGGACAGAGAAAGAAAGAAAGAAAGAAAGAAAGAAAGAAAGAAAGAAAGAAAGAAAGAAAAATTAATGGGTTTAGATATGGGTAATGATAGATAGATAGATAGATAGATAGATAGATAGATAGATAATAGATAGATAGATAGATAGATAGATAGATAGATAGATAGATAGATAATAGATAGATAGATAGATAGATAATAGATAGATAGATAGATAGATAGATAGATAGATAGATAGATAATAGATAGATAGATAGATAGATAGATAGATAGATAGATAGATATTGATGGGTCAAGATATGGGTAATGATAAATAGATAAATAGTTAGAAATGGAAAAGAAAGAAAGAAAGAGAAAGAAAGAAAGATAAATGATAGATAGATAGATAGATAGATAGATAGATAGATAGATAGATAGATATTTTTATACTTTTTTGCCTGTTCTACTGTTGAGAACGGTGCTGCTTGAATGTTCATTCAGAAGCTTTTTTTTGCTATTGTCTTGGAAATCTCGTCTTTCTTGGGCCAGACCCCAATGAACAAAGCTTCAAGTAGGCAGCCATCCCAGTGTCTGAGCACTGGACTTATACAGCGAATGATTGATTGCGTCTCTTGGGATTTTAAGTCCTTCGGGTTTCAAAGTGTTGGGAAAATTTTTAGGATGTTCTAGGACTCCCTTTCAACAATGGATGTTAAAATTAAATTATATTCATGGTTTTAAGGATGCTTGTCTGTACATACATTTTTGCTGACAAAATTAATCAATCAAGGATACAAATATAATGTATACATGGCTTGGAAATTTGGAAAAAGTGCAGATTTTTGTTTTCTTAAAAAAAAATGAACCCAATATGTTTGCCTGCTATCCAAATGACAGTGTTCTTTTGATTGATGGTGACAGTATTGTCAACGCTTGCTCAAAGATCTTCAACCTTTCTTCGACTCTTGGCAGTCTATGCAGTCTTTTTGGTCATGCATTAAAATGCTTCATTTAACAAATCTCAGTTTCATGGTATAATGTCGTAACCTTCTCACTAATCTAAAGTCGCGAAATAAAGGGGAATGTAAACTATAGGCCTTCTGGGTCTTTTTTTTTGACAGTGGTAAGAATGATAACTGAAAAACCCTTGATGTGGCCTGAAACCAATGGCCAAGTCAAAAAACAACCCTCCAGGGCTAATACTGTTCCATTTTCATTCGTCAAGATGTAAAAACTGGAACATCCATAAAACATATTCTTCCAACACTGGGATACCATTATCCAATGATATCCCATGGAATTGTCCAATGGACCATTGTCCAATGGTCCATTGTACCAATGGACCATGTCAAAAAACAACCCTCCAGGGCTAAAACTGTTCCATTTTCATTCGTCAAGATATAAAAACTGGAACATCCATAAAACATATTCTTCCAACACTGGGATGCCATTGTGAATCTTCGTCCGAAGATGTTAGTTGTCTAACTAGTACACTGACTAACTGACCAACCTAACAAATCTCAGCTTTATAGTTTAATGTCGTAACCTTCTCACTAATCAAAAGTCATGAAATAAGGGGAATGTAAACTATAGGCTTTCTGGGTCTTTTTTGTTTGACAGTGGTAAGAATGATAACCAAGATATCCTTGATGTTGACTGAAACCCATGACCAAGTCAAAAAAACAGCCCTCAAGGGTGAAAATTATTCCTTTTTAATTTGCCAAGGTTTAAAAACTGGAATGTCCATAAAACAAACACTGGGCAACCATGGTGAACCCCTGTCAGAAGATTATTGTTGTCTGACTAGACGTTTGGGATGTGGTGGTCCACGAAGGTCTGAGAGGTTCCTCCACAAAAGTTTGGTTAAAGACCCATGGGGCAACTTGAGTGTAAGTAATGTAATGATTACCTCAAAAATGTTTATTAATAGGAGGAAAAGGAAAATGAGTTACCTCTGCTGAGGTTTTGATACGACTGTAAGGTAGAAACATGCAACCAGGGGCGGACTGACAACTCATGGGGCCCCCAGGCAATAGGGGATCATGGGGCCCCTGTGTCCTTGCCAAAACTCAGAAAAGCCTATGAAAAAGGTACCAGGGGCATCTCATGGGGCCCCCTACTTACCCCGGGCACTGGGGCAGTGACCGAGTTTCCAAATGGTCAGTCTGCCCCTGCATGCAACCTTTCATGAGCACAGGTGTAGCATACCCTATCTCCATCCAGAATTCAAAAGTTCGCTTTCAATGCTATTGGATTCCCAATCCTGAATTTTCTGTGGGGTTGTCAGGCAGTTACTGAACTAGGTGAGTTAGAAGCAGGGGCGGACTGACTATTTGGAAACTCGGGCACTGCCCGAGGGCCCAGGGTCAGTAGGGGGCTCCGTGAGATGCCCCTGGTACCTTTTTCATAGGCTTTTTGAGTGTGGGCAAGGACACAGGGGCCCCATGATCCCCTATTGCATAGGGGCCCCATGAGTTGTCAGTCCACCCCTGGTTAGAAGACATCTAGAAGACATCTAAAATGCCCATGGGTGGTCAGAGGCCCTTGTCTCGTGTTTAGGGATGGATTGGAGACATCTAGTTTACCAAATATCTAACTGCTTTATTTCACCAATAAATGTATTTATTGGTGAAAGAAAGCATCCCAACGTGTGCCTCTTCCTCTAGGACCACCGGCACGCTTTTTTAGAGGTCTTCTAACTCACTTAGTTGTCTGACAAGACAATGACCAACTGGGTTCAACAAGGTTTAAGCCACTAATGTGGAACAAGTGTGCATATTTCTGAAGTCAGACATCCTAGTTTGCATTCTTGTTCCTTGCAGGGGACATAATAAATCAAGAGGGTAATCATAACACCTAAGAAACTAGCATTTGCAGAAAGAGAAGTACAAATGGCACTTTCCATATCTTTCTCAAGAAATGTTTCCTTCAAGTATCAGAATTAGAGCCGGTCATTACTTTACTTCCACCTCTCTGGTGACCTCTAGAACTGGAATGCTTGATAATATAAAACCTTAATGGATCTCCCAACATGCCCCCATAAACTCTTCACTGGACTGGATTTTCTCAAGAAATGTCTCCTTCAAGAATCAGAATTAAAGTAAATACCCAACAAAAACTTTTTTGTCATAGGTTTGGATTTAGTAGGGAAAGATTAGAACCCATGTTGAGTTTAGGCTGCTATCCAGGGCTCAGCTAGAAAGATTTTCCCTCACTTTCTGTCTTACTGATAACAGACAGGAGGTGAGGATAACTCTACAACAGCAACATAGACATAAATGGAATTGCTTTTCTTTAGTAGAGTAGGGGAAGTCTAGAACCCCTGTAAGACTTTTATTTCTGTCTGTGTTGCAGGACAGGAAGTGAACTTTTTTGCAAAGAAGCCCAGGATAGGGCCAACAGTCTAATCCAGGGTTGGGCAAACGTTTTGACTTGAGGGCCGCAATGGGTTCATATATTGGACCCGGGGGCCGGACCAAGAGTAGATGAATGATGTGTATGTGTGAATCAATATAAATTAAATTACCTTTGCTCCACGCGTTCCTCTCGCCGTGTTCCCGCGCCGTTCCGGTCTTCAGGGCGGACTGTGAGAGGAGCCTAGCTCCCCTCACGTTCGTCACGCTGCCCCACCTACACACATCCTGACAGCCAATCACCCCCTCACGTTCGTCACACTGCCCCGCCTACACACATCCTGACAGCCAATCACTGGCTATCAGGATGTGAGTGGCAGCGAGACTGGCCAATCATTGCATTTGAGCGCGCTGGCCAATCATTGCATTTGAGCGCGGGCCGGATTAAAAGGTCCGCCGTTTTGAATGGACATACATTTTAAATGACAAAACAAACATTGAAGACTATCACTCAGACATTGAAGGTGATTATAGATTTTTACGTAGATCTCAATATTCTTTCTGCACTTCCGAAAGGTTTGTCTTTAATGGTCTAAACTCAAGCAGGTTTTGAGATTGGGCCTAGACTAGTCAACAACTGACCAGGGGCGGACTGACAACTCATGGGGCCCCCGGACAATAGGGGATCATGGGGCCCCTGTGTCCTTGCCCAAACTAAAAAAAGCTTATGAAAAAGGTACCAGTGGCATCTCATGGGGCCCCCTACTGACCCAGGGCCCTCGGGCAGTGACCGAGTTTCCAAATGGTCAGTCCGCCCCTGCAAATCATATAAGTGGTGAAGCGCTCAACTAATAATTACCTAGTGAATACACAAATCATAATAATACAAATAATAATTATTATTATATAAAACTAGTGCAATATCTTCATACACATAACAAATATATATCCCTGGTGATATAGTGAAAACTTATATCTTTTAAACTGTGCAGAAAGTGAAAAAATACAATAATTAAATAAATGGTGATGCCACACTGTGAAAATAATGGCAAAAGTGTTCAAAATAATGTCACTCCATGCTGCAAATAGTGCTTTTCGTGTAAATCTTGACGTGACTCCCCTCAATAGCAGAAATGCCCCCTCACCTTCCAAATTCGACCCTTGCGGGTCACAGAGCCTTTTTATATATATCTCTCTGTTAGATGTCCTCCACTGCCTCCACCGACCATGATCCACCTCCAGGCAGTAAGTACCTCTCCAATTACTCCCCTCATGCACCGAACTTTGCCAGGTAAACCTCTCCTCCACTGCCACCTCCGACCAAGTTCCTCCTCCAGGCAGTAAATATTATCCAATACCCCTCACACAATGGACTCAGGCTCAGAGCGATTCCTGCAGTGAGAATGTTAGCTGTAATTCAGTCTCTGAAACACCGCTACTTGGTAGAGAGATCTCATTGGAGCGCAGAATACGTTTTGATCCCTGAAGTTTAACAGCAATAACAACAGAGGGCAAGTCTTTATCCAGGTCTTTTAGCATAACAAGTTTCTGCAAAGTCAAAGAAAACAACCTGGGTACGCAAGCTGAAGTCCGCCCCTGCAACTGACACATTTCAAGATTCGTTACACACCTGAGATGTTAGAGAGAAAACAGGTGGCGCACACACCTAGTGCATTATCCAAGGTTTATTGTAGGAGTGAAAGAATAATAAAAACATACTCACAGACGAAGCATGTATCTAAAAAGCATAGAAAAATGACAATGGCCACAACGGCAGGCAAGGTGTTCTCACTGTCAGTGCGGTCAGAGGCATCAACAGCAAGGCTCTTACTTTCCATTCATCATACATCAGCATCAGAGGTTGGTCATCAGCTCTGAGGAAAGGGATTCATCCCCGAAACGCGTCAACCATTTGACCGCACTGACAGTGAGAACACCTTGCCTGCCGGTGTGGCCATTGTCATTTTTCTATGCTTTTTAGATACATGCTTCGTCTGTGAGTATGTTTTTATTATTCTTTCACTCCTACAATAAACCTTGGATAATGCACTAGGTGTGTGCGCCACCTGGTTTCTCTCTATCCAGTGGCTGATTTCCCCGTCTGAGGAGGGCTGCACCCCTGAAGCATTTACTTTGGTTGTCGCTGTCCTGGTACCCTTGGCTTCCCTTTTGGCTGTGCATATCCTGAGGCGCTGGAGAGTACATACGACACCTGAGATGTTGAATGTGATCCCGAATTTTGACCAGTGTTGACTCTAACAAGATAAGAGGTAATATACCCAACATCTACTTATACTTACTACACTGTCTTACGAGAGGACTTCACTAAACAGAAGCTTTGCGGTTGCTGAGGAGCTACAGGGATTATTATTGTGATGACCACGTTGGCTTTGACACCAGAAATGAAGCACCGACTTGCGTTGTGTTGGCATGTGTTTTTAGATCCATTGCATCCTTACAAGACTTTTGTAGGAAATTTCAGGTCAATGAACCCAGGTGCAGCATGTAGGACTTTGCTATTGCCAATGAACTTCAGCTTAAAGCGTTGGTGTAAAAAGGATCTGTTAAAAACGTTGGATTTTCTTACGCCCATGCCTAGTCATTGCAATACAGCAAGATACTGGACAACCCATCCGGTGAAATCTATTACTTAGATACCAGGGGTGGACTGACCATTTGGAAACTCAGGCACTGCCCGAGGGTCGGAAGGGGGCCCCATGAAATGCCCCTGGTACCTTTTTCATAGGCTTTTTTGAGTTTGGGCAAGGACACAGGGGCCCCATGATCCCCTATTGCCCGAGGGCCCCATGAGTTTTCAGTCTGCCCCTGTTAGATACTTTAAATGTATGGTTCAAAATGAATGCAACAGTTGTGCATGTTCCTGTATGCAATCCTATACTTGCAAGTGTTTAGTACCCACGTTCAGTGTAAATATATCAAGAGGGTAATCATAACACCTAGGAAACTAGCATTTGCAGAAAGAGAAGTACAAATGGCACTTTCCATATCTTTCTCAAGAAATGTTTCCTTCAAGTATCAGAATTAGAGCGGGTCATTACTTTACTTCCACCTCCCTGGTGACCTCTAGAACTGGAATGCTTGATAATATAAAACCTTAATGGATCTCCCAACATGCCCCCATATTCTCTTCACTGGACTGTCAACATCTTCATTATCATTGCCAGTCCTATTAGGTGAAAGATGTCAATTGAATGGTTTTATTTTACATATGGATAACTAGGAACAGAACAGGATTTTATCATATTTATTTATATATATAAAAAGTTAATCCAAATACCAGGGGCGGACTGACAACTCATGGGGCCCCCGGGCAAGAGGGGATCATGGGGCCCCTGTGTCCTTGCCCAAACTAAAAAAAGCCTATGAAAAAGGTACCAGGGGCATCTCATGGGGCCCTCTACTGACCCCGGGCCCTCGGGCAGTGCCAGTTTCCAAATGGTCAGTCCGCCCCTGCCCAATACACACGCTAGTGAGATTGTTTCAATCAAAACATGGAAACGAGGTAAAGTTGCTGGCACGGTTAATGCCAACATTGAAATTGTCAATACTAGGGAACTGGAAGATGTCCACATTGAGTGATTGGTTGGAGGCTTCCCCACCTCACTCCAATATTTTAACATCTACATTTTTTTTTAATTATTCAGAAATTCAGTCCAACACAACAATAATTTGATCCCATATCCTCAAGGAGTACAGATAATTCAAGATAATCAAGGTACAGTTACTGACACATTTAACACCAACATATTTATTGGCAGTGCTAGGAAGCTGGAAGAGGTCCATGTTGAGTGATCTGATTGCTGATTGGTTGCAGGCCTCCCCACCTCACTCCAAAAATTTGAAAACTGATGCTCCTAATCTAACTACATTTTTTTTAATGATTCAGCAATTCAGTTGCACACAACTATTTGGTTCCAATAACCCCAAAGAGTATGGATAACTCCAGTACATGCGATCAAGGTATAGTTACTGACATAGTTATCACCAACATATTAACTGGTATTACTAGGAAGTGGGGAGAGATCCATGTTGAGTGATCTGATTGCTGATTGGTTAGAGACCCCCCCCCCCCCACCTCACTCCATACACCTAAAAGTTATTGTTAATGATCTAACTACATCTTTTTTTTTAATTATTCAGAAATTCAGTCCAACACAACAATAATTTGGTTCCCATATCCCCAAGGAGTACGGATAACTCCAGTACATGGAATCAAGGTACAGTTACTGACACAGTTAATGTCAACTTATTCACTGGCAATGCTAGGAAGCTGGAAGAGGTCCATGTTGGGTGGTCTGATTGATGATTGGTTAGAGGCCTCCCCACCTCTCTCCATACACCTAAAAGTTATTGTTAATGATCTAACTACATCTTTTTTTTAATTATCCAGAAATTCAGTCCAGCACAACAATAATTTAGTTCCCATATCCCCAAGGAGTACGAATAACTCCAGTACATGGAATCAAGGTACAGTTACTGACACAGTTAACGCCAACTTATTCACTGGCAATGCTAGGAAGTTGGAAGAGGTCCACGTTGGGTGGTCTGATGTTTGTTAATGATCTAACTAAATTTTTTTGTAATTATTCAGAAATTCAGTCCAGCACAACAATAATTTGGTTCCCATATCCCCAAGGAGTACGGATAACTCCAGTACATGGAATCAAGATACAGTTACTGACACAGTTAATGCCAACTTATTCACTGGCAATGCTAGGAAGCTGGAAGAGGTCCACGTTGAGTAGTCTGATTGCTGATTGATTAGAGGCTTCCACACCTCACTCCATATTCCTAAGAATAATTGTTAATGATCTAGCCACATTTTTTTTAATTATTCAGAAATTCAGTTCTACACAACAATAATATGGTTCCTATAGACCAAGGAGTACGGATAACTCCAGAACATGGAATCAAGGTACAGTTACTGACACAGTTAATGCCAACTTTTTCAATGGCAATGCTAGGAAGTTGGAAGAGGTCCACGTTGAGTGGTCTGATTGATGATTGAGTAGAGGCCTCCCCACTTCACTTCTTATTCCTAAAAATGATTGTTAATGATCTAACTACATCTTTTTTTTAATTATTCAGAAATTCAGTTCAACACAACAATAATATGGTTCCCATATCCCCAAGGAGTACGGATAACTCCAGTACATGGAACCAAGGTACAGTTACTGACACAGTTAATGCCAACTTATTCACTAGCAATGCTAGGAAGCTGGAAGAGGTCCACATTGGGTGGTCTGATTGATGATTGGTTAGAGGCCTCCCCACCTCTCTCCATACACCTAAAAGTTATTGTTAATGATCTAACTACATCTTTTTTTTTAATTATCCAGAAATTCAGTCCAACACAACAATAATTTAGTTCCCATATCCCCAAGGAGTACGGATAACTCCAGTACATGGAATCAAGGTACAGTTACTGACACAGTTAATGCCAACTTATTCACTGGCAATGCTAGGAAGCTTGAAGAGGTCCACGTTGAGTGGTCTGATTGATGATTGAGTAGAGGCCTCCCCACCTCACTCCATATTCCTAAGAATAATTGTTAATGATCTAACCACATTTTTTTTTAATTATTCGCAAATTCAGTTCTACACAACAATAATATGGTTCCTATACACCAAGGAGTACGGATAACTCCAGTACATGGAATCAAGGTACAGTTACTGACACAGTTAATGCCAACTTATTCACTGGCAATGCTAGGAAGTTGGAAGAGGTCCACGTTGAGTGGTCTGATTTCTGATTGATTAGAGGCCTCCCCACCGCACTTCTTATTCCTAAAAATGATTGTTAATGATCTAACTACATTTTTTTTTAATTATTAAGAAATTCAGTTCTACACAACAATAATATGGTTCCTATACCCCCAAGGAGTATGGATAGCCCTGGTTAAGAAGAACACAGTTATGGAAAACACTGTTTAGAGTCACCCATCAATATGAGTTACATAAAAAAGTCATCATAGCTCAAAAGCAACTACTCTTTGTTGGGTTTAACTGAATTTTTGATGTTGTTTCTCTAATGTAGAACTAATATTTGTATGTACTTGAAGCAGGTACAGAAAATGGTATGCTCGTGAAGGCCATGGAATGGTTTGAACATGGTACATGTATGTTTAACTGAATTTTTATTGTTGTTTCTCTAATGTAGAACTATATGTGTATGTACTTGAAGTAGGTACAGAAGATGGTATGCTCGTGAAGGCCATGGAATGGTTTGAACATGGTACATGTATTCTTCAGAGTCAATTTGTAAGGGACCGCCTGGCGGTACCACTAGCACTCCACTGATTAGGCGTCCCCAGAGCACGGAATCTAAGCCCCAGAGTACTTGTTCACCAGAGCCCCTGATGGTGGGGATGGACTTGGAGTACCCTGAGACCAGGTCGTGGCTCCTGAGTATACCTGTCAGTAGTAGGGGTATTCGCCAGGGGCTCCCACGGGGAAGAGCCTGATGTAAGGAGGTCTGGAGACCCCGGTGGGATGGATGGATGGATGAGCAGATGCAAGGTCAGAAAAGCCGGGTCGGTAACAGTGGGGTCGGTGCGGTACAAAGCAGCGGGCAGAGAATAGTCGGGTCACACGCCAGGTCAGCAACAGGAGGTCAGATCTAATAAGGGGCATCCAGGAGAGAGGTCAGGCAAGCCAGGGGTCAGGGTGGGAGAATACAGCAAGGTCAGGTCCAATCTGGGTCAGCAACTTACAGATAAACAGGATCACAGGTACAGGTATGCAGAAGAGACCAGAAGGCACTGAATGACAGCTCAGGGCCATTTAAATATCGCGCCCTGCACTGTCATTGGTGCCCGGCGCGCGACCGCGGTTCCTACTGCGCATGCGCTAACCTGAATGCCGTGGTCGGCCAGGAACTGGTGCCCGCGTCCCTGCACAGAGCGGCACACTGCACCTGCGCCGGGACCAGCGCCGCAGGGATCCCTGACACAATTCTAGTACATATACAAACTAGAACCAATGGCATATTAATTTTTTTACAATATGGACATCCCATGTTATCTTTTCAACAATGGTACTGGAACCGTACATATTCAGGTTAAACTGGGTCACTTTGGCCTCTTTATGTAATCCCTGGTTTACATTTCCGCTTTCCGATTATAGGAATTTTTATCTCCATTCGTTGCCAAAACGAGCAACCGAATTAGCGAATAAAAGATTAGGATTAAAAAAAAAATAAAAAATTATGTTAAAACAAAGGTGGACTTGAAATAGACGAGCTAGGCCGCTCTCTGTCATCTTTCAAGGCAAAACGCAATTGGCAAATGTTTGATGTAACACAATTATTTTTCCCTGGAAATAATTACAATGCAGGATGCATGCGTAGGTCTGTTACTCACACAGGGATTTTTATACACAACACGGGCAAATCAGACGTGGAAATCATTACATTAATACCCAGCTAAAAAAAAAAAACAAATACATCAACGTAACCTGCCTTCTGCACATCGGGTTATCACAGATTGTTAAACTACCAGAACAGGGTAAATTGATACACAGAACAACATGCTTGTCCATCTAGGCCAACTGTACATAGATAATATTTGAAAACCGATTTTTCTAAATGTATTTACCATAATTTTTGGTATTTAATTATTAACCGTAATTTTACAGTCAGCTGTTACAAAATGACCTTCAGATACTTCGTCCTCAAATAGATAAACATAAATAACATCTACTGGTTTACTTAAGGCTCCATCTACTTGAGTGTCAAGTCAACGGGGCGTGATGTTCGTTACATCCATCCTACACGGACGGCCATCTGCAGTGCAGTAAATTTCCAAAAGGGAATGGAGGATGCTGTACATGCAGAGCACAATCCAGTGCAGGCGTGTACTTAGACATTCTTAGTCCAATTTCCAGGGGTTCAAAGCCTGTGTACATGGAACTGGTCAATGTCTCTACAAAACTGTGTCTACTTCAATGTCAAAATCAAAAGAAGATACAATTTAAAATAAACATCCCTGTGTTCAAGATGCTTTTTCAAAGCGGATAAAGACCTACTGACCTAGTGTTCATTTTATGCCCTTAATCAGATCATTCTTTTCAAAATGGCCATCTCATAAAGGAATGAATGAACTTGTGAGAAACTAAATTTGAATTAAATTAAATATTATTATACCAAAGGAATTTAAAAAACATGGAACACTAAAAAAACCTCATTAATTGGATCAGAAAACTTTCCAATTTTCATGTTTTTGAATATTTAAATAGATCTGCCATGAGTTATCAAGTCTTTCTGAAATAGGAAAGTCAAGACTTTTTGATTACCATGTTTTTGAATATCTGAATATAGATCTGCCATGAATTATCAAGTCTTTCTGAAAAAAGGAAAGTCAAGACTTTTGGATTCCCATGTTTTTGAATATCTGAATAGATCTGCCATGAATTATCAATTCTTTCTGAAATAGGAAAGTCAAGACTTTTCGATTCCCATGTTTTTGAATATCTGAATAGATCTGCCGGGAATTATCAAGCTTTTCCGAACTAGGAAAGTCAAGACTTTTGGATTCCCGTGTTTTTGAATATCTGAATAGATCTGCCATGAATTATCAAGTCTTTCTGAAAAAAGGAAAGCCAAGACTTTCCGATTCCCATGTTTTTGAATATCTGAATAGATCTGCCATGAATTATCAATTCTTTCTGATATAGGAAAGTCAAGACTTTCCAATTCCCATGTTTTTGAATATCTGAATAGATCTGCCATGAATTATCAAGTCTTTCTGAAATAGGAAAGTCAAGACTTTCCGATTCCTATGTTTTTGAACATTTGAAATAGATCTGCCATGAATTATCAAGTCTTTCCCATGTTTTTGAATATCTTAATAGATCTGCCATGATTTATCAAGCCTTTCCGAAATGGGAAAGTCAAGACTTTCCGATTCCCATGTTGTTGAACATTTGAGTAGATCTGCCATGAATTATCAAGTCTTTCTGAAATAGGAAAGTCAAGACTTTCCGATTCCTATGTTTTTGAACATTTGAAATAGATCTGCCATGAATTATCAAGTCTTTCCGAAATGGGAAAGTCAAGACTTTCCGATTCCCATGTTGTTGAACATTTGAGTAGACCTGCCATGAATTATCAAGCCTCATGGATGGATTCTATGGTTCTGATGGTACAAAACTATAAGGAACATTGAAATAATAATTTAATTGCACAAATATTGTATCTTTCAATCTTGGGGCATTAAAAAAAACATTTTTATCAGTAAGGTATCTTAATTCCATTACTGGCAAAGAAAAGGAAGAAAAAAATCTGTTCACAGTTAGTCCTCGTTCCCATTCTTGCTGGGATGGCATCTCAGATTGTCAGAGTCATTTAATATCCTATATATCAAATTCAGTCAGAGGCTGAGGCCTCAGCATGAGCCACAGTCTTTTAATTACCTACTGCATCAGCAACTCATTGGGTAAGACTTCCAATGTATTGTTGCAATGTGGTGCCTATAAGTGTTTAATATCATAAAAGTCTGATTGGCCTATACATATATATTTTTTTTATATTTTATAAAATCTAAAGCTAAAAAAAATTCTTTATTTTTGCATTTTATTTAGATTCCCATTAAAGCCTGGATGGAGGAGCCTTGGTCATGTTTTTGTAAGAGTAATATTATTTAAGACTTTTTGGTACATATAATGAAACATAAAACATGATTTACTGACATAACAGACAGGGAGTATAGATTCAATAAATTGTGACTCAGTAGGAGGCGGTGCGCATCTCAGAACATTCTAGAATGTTAACATTAAATCTGTCAAAAAAAAAAATCATTAAATAATTTATAACATGATATGTAAAAATCCACTTCTCCAATAATGTGATGTATTAATATTGGCTACAGTAAAAAAAAAAAAAAAAAAAAAAAAAAAACCTATCCCCCCTTCAGCATATTTTCCCCCATGACGTATTAATATTGGCTACAATAAAAAAAAAAAAAAAAAAACCTATCCCCCCTTCAGCATATTTTCCCCCATGACGTATTAATATTGGCTGCAATAAAAAAAAAAAAAAAAAAAAAACCTATCCCCCCTTCAGCATATTTTCCCCCATGACGTACACATTAAACTCAATACAGATCAATTCCACATTACCCTCGCCAGTTAAAAAATATGCCAAGCCTCTCCATCATCTCATAAATAATTTTATTAATTGCATGCAGCAAATCAACAAGCGGTTATCAAGCCATCTTTGTAATGTACATATTTTTTCCAAATAGACAAACAGAATGTGTTTTTCATAAAATAAATACTGAGAAATGTAAAGGATCCAAAATTTACTAAACAATCGACTTATTTTTCAGCTAAGCTAGACTTCTATCAACAACTCTCCATGTTTGGCCATCCAATGGACATCGTTAGACTTGGTTTGGCCCATGAGTACAATAAAAAGGAGAATTTGCTCTTCTGGGAAGGGACTGGGTACTGCTTTTTGAGGTCTTTCCAAAAACTATTATCAAGCCATCTTTGTAATGTACATATTTTTTTCAAACAGACAAACAAAATGTGTTTTTCATAAAATAGATACCGAGAAATGTAAAGGATCCAAAATTTACTAAACAATCGACTTATTTTTCAGCTAAGCTAGACTTCAATCAACAACTCTCCATCTTTGGACTCGTTAGGCCATCCAATGGACATCGCTAGACTTGGTTTGGCCCATGAGTACAATAAAAAGGAGAATTTGCTCTTCTGGGAAGGGAATGGCTACTGCTTTTTGAGGTCTTTCCAAAACAATTTTGGAAATTCTAAATTTGAAGATAGCATAGGTTCAGCATAGGTTCCGAATTTTTGATGGGCCAAGTAACTGGACTTCTTCTAACGCCATCTTAGAATATCAGCTACTGAATTTTTCTTCCCACCAACATTCACGTAAAGGCCATTTCACTGGCATACTTTCTACAGCCCTAGATCTGTGGAGATCCTAGATGTGATCCAAGTCCTTTGGGCAATTAGTTGCCCAACTAATTGCCCAAAGGACTTTTTGAATATCTGAACAGATCTGCCATGAATTATCAAGCCTTTCCGAAATGGGAAAGTCAAGACTTTCCGATTCCCATGCTGTTGAACATTTGAGTAGACCTGCCATGAATTATCAAGCCTCATGGATGGATTCTATGGTTCTGATGGTACAAAACTATAAGGAACGTTGAAATAATAATTTAATTGCACAAATATTGTATTTGTAGTTTCTGAAATGTGTGTTGCATGTTGATTGGCTGGTTGCTAGCTAAAAGCTAGCAACCAGCCAATCAACATGCAACACACATTTCAGAAACTGAGATACTAAATACATGTAGTACTGAGAATACACAACACTCGCCGGCTGGCAAATTATTAATTTCTCTATTTCCTGACAATCCAGAATATTCCAGAGATATCGATGGACATTACCCAATAACCATTTTGTCCCGTATAATCCCCAATTTTTTTTGTTTTTTACCTGATTGAGGGCATATATATTATTTTTGTAGCCAAAGATGGCTGCCTTGCCCAAAGATGTTGGTTAGCTAACATTCTTTTTTGAGCATTTTCTTTTTTTTTTTTTTTTTTTACCTGATTGAGGGCATATATATTATTTTTGTAGTCAAAGATGGCTGCCTTGCCCAAAGATGTTGGTTAGCTGACATTCTTTTTTTGAGCATTTTCTTTTTTTTTTTTTTTTCTTAAAAATCACAAAATTTTATCTCTCATTAAGCCCACCAAGTCTAATTTTCAAAGGCAAGGATTTTAAAAAAAAAATACAAGTTGGAAAATTCCCTGAGACTAATTAACAGCTCAAAACATTTTTCTCTCGGTTGTATCTTTCCACATAAACTTCTATGTGCCCTTTGCAACAGGTTTCAAGCTACTACTCCAGTTTGGCACTATAATTATGTCTCCAGACTAGTAAAAAAAATTCCCTTTTAATCACAGGCTTCAAAAAATAATTTATTTATTTATTTTAGAAAATAATTCTGATTTTTTTATTGTATTTTTTTTTTTTATTGACCCTCTACTGTCCCATTCTGATTAGGTCCCAGTTATTTTTTTGAATCCCCCCTCTCCAAATTACAACTTAACCCCATTAGCTGCGAGAGGGAGCAGCAATCAAGAGCGTTAAATATCTCTTGTCCGTGTTTAGCTCTTGTTTCAGCAGACCTTTTATTTTATGGCATTTTCTAACTGCATAATCCCCTTACTTAGGGGGTGGGATTAAAAATCCAATCCTTCTCAGCAGGCAGAGACCTCTGGTCAAATGTCGCTTCCACAGACTGAACTAAAAAGTTTTCTTAGGATCCAGTCTAGTGGAAAACAAGTTAATTATACAGGCTAAATCAAAGAAGAGCTAAGCAAGTTTTTTTTTTTTTTTTAACCTCAACTCAACTAGCCCAACTGTCACAAACAAAAAAAAAAATGCACGTTGGTTAGTGTAAAATAAACCAACCAAATTAAAAAATACTAAACATATTAACAGTTATTATACTTTTGTTTGCAGGAAAAAAAAAAAGAAAAAAAAAAGTTTGGCTGATTATACAAGTAATATTCAATTTTCCTTTTTTTTTTTTTTTTTTTTTTGTTAATTGTTTTCATCCCAAAAAAAAGACTGGTGAAAAAATTGAAGGCCATATTTAAAAAAAAAATTAATAAAAAAAATGAAAAGAAAAAAAAAGGTCTGTGAAAAGTATTTAAAAATATTAAAAAAAAAATTAATAAAAAAATGAAAAAAAAATGTCTGTGAAAACTGCTGCGTTTTAGTCCCAAACCATAATATAAAGATATGTTTTTGGGTGATAAATAAAATATCATATTCCATTCAGAAGGTTACATTATATTATACAGGCTAAATCAAAGAAGAGCTAAGCAAGTTTTTTTTTTTTTTAACCTCAACTCAACTAGCCCAACTGTCACAAACAAAAAAAATGCACGTTGGTTAGTGTAAAATAAACCAACCAAATTAAAAAATACTAAACATATTAAAAGTTATTATACTTTTGTTTGCAGGAAAAAAAAAGTTTGGGTGATTAATATTCAATTTTCCTTTTTTTTTTGTTTTGTTTGAAGACTGGTGAAAAAATTGAAGGCCATATTTAAAAAAAAAATTAATAAAAAAATGAAACGAAAAAAAAAAAGGTCTGTGAAAACTATTTAAAAATATTTAAAAAAACAATTAATAAAAAAATGAAAAAAAAAATGTCTGTGAAAACTGGTGCGTTTTAGTCCCAAGCTGGCTCCCAAACCACAATATAAAGATTTGTTTTTGGGTGATAAATAAAATATCATATTCCATTCAGAAGGTTACATTATATTATACAGGCTAAATCAAAGAAGAGCTAAGCAAGTTTTTTTTTTTAAACCTCAACTCAACTAGCCCAACTGTCACAAACAAAAAAAAAATATGCATGTTGGTTAGTGTAAAATAAACCAACCAAATTAAAAAAATACTGAACATATTAAAAGTTATTATACTTTTGTTTGCAGGAAAAAAAAAAAAGTTTGGCTGATTATACAAGTAATATTCAGTTTTCCTTTTTTTTTTTGTTAATTGTTTTCATCCCAAAAAAAGACTGGTGAAAAAATTGAAGGCCATATTTAAAAAAAAAAATTAATAAAAAAATGAAAAGAAAAAAAAAAGGTCTGTGAAAACTATTTAAAAATATTAAAAAAAAAATTAATAAAAAAATGAAAAAAAAAATGTCTGTGAAAACTGCTGCGTTTTAGTCCCAAACCATAATATAAAGATTTGTTTTTGGGTGATAAATAAAATATCATATTCCATTCAGAAGGTTACATTATATTATACAGGCTAAATCAAAGAAGAGCTAAGCAAGTTTTTTTTTTTTTTAACCTCAACTCAACTAGCCCAACTGTCACAAACAAAAAAAAAATGCACGTTGGTTAGTGTGAAATAAACCAACCAAATTAAAAAATACTAAACATATTAAAAGTTATTATACTTTTGTTTGCAGGAGAAAAAAAGTTTGGGTGATTAATATTCAATTTTCCTTTTTTTTTGTTTTGTTTGAAGACTGGTGAAAAAACTGAATGCCATATTTAAAAAAAAAAATTAATAAAAAAAATGAAAAGAAAAAAAAAAGGTCTGTGAAAACTATTTAAAAATATTTAAAAAGAACAATTAATAAAAAAATGAAAAAAAAAATGTCTGTGAAAACTGGTGCGTTTTAGTCCCAAGCTGGCTCCCAAACCACAATATAAAGATTTGTTTTTGGGTGATAAATAATGATGTTGGTTAGTGTAAAATAAACCAAACAAATTAAAAAATACTAAACATATTAAAAGTTATTATACTTTTGTTTGCAGGAAAAAAAAAAAGTTTGGCTGATTATACAAGTAATATTCAATTTTCCTTTTTTTTTGTTAATTGTTTTCATCCCAAAAAAAAAGTTTTTTTGAAGACTGGTGAAAAAATTGAAGGCCATATTTAAAAAAAAATTAATAAAAAAATGAAAAGAAAAAAAAAAGGTCTGTGAAAACTATTTAAAAATATAAAAAAAATAAAATTAATAGAAAAATTAAAAAAAAAAATGTCTGTGAAAACTGTTGCGTTTTAGTCCCAAACCATAACATAAAGATTTGTTTTTGGGTGATAAATAAAATATCATATTCCATTCAGAAGGTTACATTGCGCCACGTCCTTGTAAGATGATTATAAATTCCTGCTGTCATTATTCATACCAATCCAATCTGTAGTTGTTCACTTCCATATTTTAGAAGTCTTGAAAAGTCTTTTTTTTTTTTTTTTTCTCTAAAAACCTGTTACACCCCCAGCCAAGGCTTGAGTCGAGAACAGTGGAGTCTTGGAAGAGTCCATAAATTTAGCAGGTAAGGTCATTCATATTTCATTATACCTCATGGAAAGGGCGGTTGATATCAAGTCCTACCTCCAGATAATATTCCAGAAGCAAATTAACATACTTTTTTTAACAGTCCATCAGCTCCGGCACGGTCCAGAATTCCTTCTTGAACCCTTTTGACGTTTCGGTGACTCTTTCTTCCTTCGAAAAACCACCATAACTAGGCGCGTAATGGGGTTATTTTTACTTTCGGTTATCTAGCTTTATGAAGAATTGACAACACTCATACAGCTAGATAACCAAAGATAACAATTAACCCCTGTTCGTCCCAATGCCAGCATCCTCCTCCGTGTCTTTTATTCCAGAATATTGATTTCTAATTTAAAAAAAAAAATACAAATGTTACCTTCTGATAGATAGAACACACCGCATGATCACAGTTTCCTATGCATGTACACTTCAAGACACAAAAAAGGACATAAAATCATAAAAAAAAAAAATTCTGATATTTTCTAGCTGAGTAGCAATTAACACTTACAAAAAAAAAAAAAAAAAAGAAAACAAAATAAAAAAAAAAAAATGAAAACAAAATAAAATAAAAAAAAATGAAAATAAAATAAAAAAAAAATGAAAACAAAATAAAATAAAAAAAATTAAAACAAAATAAAATAAAAAAACATTAAAACAAAATAAAATAAAAAAAAAATGAAAACAAAATAAAATTTAAAAAAATGAAAACAAAATAAAATAAAAAAAAAATGAAAACAAAATAAAATAAAAAAAAATGAAAACAAAATAAAACAAAAAAAATTAAAAGAAAATAAAATAAAAAAAAATTAAAACAAAATAAAATTAAATTAAATTAAATTTTAAAAAAATACAATATCCAAGACCGCTACCTTAGCAAGGCTACAACGTAATACCGAACCACCTCGTTAGCCAAATGAAGCAGTAAGCCCGTCCTTCGATTACGATACAAAGGGAACCTCACCGTATATGATCTAGATCTCCTGCACGACTCATTAATTAAAATTTATTAGCTCTCTCAGGAGTCAGACCTTTGCGAAAACCCAAGACCGTCTTCCGCTTCCAGATTGCCCACGCTCCACGCCGCGCACGTCGATTATTAACCGCGTATCGAATCAGAACGAGATTAGAACGGTAATACACAATAATAGCTATTGAGAAGACAGCGTTATGTAAGAGGTGTCAAGCTCAGCTTTTTTTTTTTTTTCTTTTCCTTCCATTTCCATCAGGTCTTGATGAGAAAATTCCCAAGGAATTCTAGCGTTAGCTGATTATAATCTGAAGCATCTTGTGCCAGAAAGAAAAAAAAAAATGAGATCACTCTTGGAAAAAAAAAAGCCTCCGGGAAGACTGTGCATGGGGGGGGGGAGGTTAACACATTTCCCGAGATCCATCTGCCTCGATGGGTTCCCTCCTCGACCCCTCGGTAGCTCAGAGGTTGCGTCTGGCAATGTTGCTACGTTGAAACATCTTCTGCTCTAGGGGGTGTTAGGGAAATGCATGCCCATTCATTCTTTTGCACACCCCTCCCTTTCCCTGGCTGTGATTGGCTAGAAGGCTGGGGATGTCAGCAGTCCTGACTTACTGCTGGCCTGTAGAAATTTCATTTGTCAGAGGGGGAGGGACTAGGGGCAGAGGAGAAGGGGAAAAAAAATGTATCCCTGGCCTTTGGACAGCACCTTCCCTTATGAAATGACCTGGCCAGGGTCCTGTATTGTCACCATCCAAATGTTCTGATCTCCCAGCTTCCTTTGTTATCCACCAGCCACATTTGGTTGTAAGGTTCAAGGCCAAATCTTCCACCGCAACCCTTCAGTGTTCATCGTTAACCCTTTAATGTTCAACCTGGGTACAAAATTCTTTGAGCTTCAATGTTGTCGAAGTAAATTTGCTACCCCAGTGGCTTCTCGTATCGATACAGGACTCCAGTACATTGGGTAGCCCAGTTACTTCTCATATCAATACGGGACTTCAGTAGATTGGGTACCCCAGTGGCTTCTCATATCAATACAGGACTCCAGTACATTGGATAACCCAGTTTGTTCTCATATCAATACGGGACTTCAGTAGACTGGGTACCCCAGTGGCTTCTCGTATCGATACAGGACTCCAGTACATTGGGTAACCCAGTTACTTCTCATATCAATACGGGACTTCAGTAGATTGGGTACCCCAGTGGCTTCTCGTATCGATACAGGACTCCAGTACATTGGGTATCCATGTACTGATACCTTGATCGATCAATGCCCTCCCACAACAAGGATCGACCTTTAAGTTTCAGTCCACCCAGAACTAAAATCATGGTCATGTAAAGATGATAATAGATTGGGGAACCCAGTGGTTCGGGATTCCGGTAGATTGGGTAACCCAGTGTCTTCCCGTATCAATGCATGACTCCAGTAAGTTGCGTATCGATATGGAACTCCAGGAGTTTGGATCACCCAGTGGCTTCTCGTATCGATACAGGACTCCAGTTCATTGGGTAACCCAGTTACTTCTCATATCAATACGGGACTCCAGTAGATTGGGTAACCCAGTAACTTCTCATATCAATACAGAACTCCGGTAGATTGGGTACCCCAGTGGCTTTTTGTATTGATACAGGACACCAGTACATTGAGTAACCCAGTTACTTCTCATATCAATATGGGACTCCAGTAGATTGGCTAACCCAGTGGCTTCTCGGATCGATACAGGACTCCAGTACATTGGGTAACCCAGTTACTTCTCATATCAATACGGGACTCCAGTACATTGGGTAACCCAGTAGCTTCTCATATCAATACAGGGCTCCAGTAGACTGGGTAACCCAGTGGCTTCCCGTATCAATACGGGACTCCAGTAGACTGGGTAACCCAGTGGCTTCCCTTATCGATACAGGACTCCAGTAGGTTAGCTAACCCAGTGGCTTCTCGTATCGATGCGAGACTCCAGTAGATTGGGTAACCCAGTGGCTTCCAGTATCAATACAGCACTCCAGTAGATTTCGTAACCCAGTGGCTTCCAGTATCAATACAGGACCCCAGTAGATTGGGTAACCCAATGGCTTCCCTTATCGATACAAGACTCCAGTAGATTGGGTAACCCAGTGGCTTCTCATATCGATACAGGACTCCAGTAGATTGGGTAACCCAGTGGCTACCAGTATCAATACAGCACTCCAGTAGATTTCGTAACCCAGTGGCTTCCAGTATCAATACAGGACCCCAGTAGATTGGGTAACCCAGTGGCTTCTCATATCGATACAGGACTCCAGTAGATTGGGTAACCCAGTGGCTTCTCATATCGATACGAGACTCCAGTAGATTGGGTAACCCAGTGGTTTCCCTTATCGATACAAGACTCCAGTAGATTGGGTAACCCAGTGGCTTCCCTTATCGATACAAGACTCCAGTAGATTGGGTAACCCAGTGGCTTCCCTTATCGATACAAGACTCTAGTAGATTGGGTAACCCAGTGGCTTCTCATATCGATACGAGACTCCAGTAGATTGGGTAACCCTGTGGCTTCCAGTATCAATACAGGACTACAGTAGATTGGGTAACCCCGTGGCTTCTTCTATCGATACAGGACTCCAGTAGATTGGGTAACCCCAGTGGCAAGTATACCCTGCAGGAGAGCCTGACTCTATCATCCCCTATCATGGAGCCTTACTACACATTTTAAGAAAGAGGAGTCTCATTCCTTCGGCTGCATTCTGCATGGTCATTAAGGTTACTTAAATATTAAGGAAAGAGAGTGGAAACTGATGGTGATGGTAACAAAAGCTGGGTAAAGCACTCCACCAGAGTACTGGAGAGACACTTGGAGCTAGTGGTCTGTTTAGTCCCTTAGTCCAGATCCAATGTGTGTATGACTATTGGTGTAAGGAAGCTGGTTTGGGCTTCATGCATCACCAGGGATATACTTTAAAAGCTTAGGAAAGGAGAAATGTCTTCCTCATATCAACCAACATTTGCCTTCCAAAACTACACTATAGCAAGGGTATCTAGTATCCAATTATTGCTAAGGGCAACCTATCTATTGTATCCTCGAGTCTTAGATCTGAGTCATTGACCCCGATTTATTAAAGAAACTGAGCATGATACCTCTGAAAAGGGAATTTTCACTCTGCAAGGGAATTTCCACTTATCTTAGTAAATGTGGCAAAAATTTACTTTGCGAAGAATACCCAAGGACAATTTATCAGACAGGATTTTTGCTTGATTATGATTGGATGATTGAAGTCAGTAGAATTTTCTCACATTCACAAACCTGAGTGAAAATTAATTTTTCAAAGTGAATGCGCCCAATTCCTTTAGCAAAGTTAGGGTCTTTGAAAAATTCCTAAAAGGCCAAAATTTCACACAAACTGTCCCGAAACAATTAAGTACTACCTGCCAGTTTTAGGCTTTTTACTCCAATGCCAGAGAGGAATAAATGGAGGAGGATCTGTCTGGAGTGAAAATGACCGACAGTTACACCGCTGACCCAGAATTTGTTGTTTTTGGACAGCAGCCTAGTTGACTTATCAACCACACTGACCAAAGCTGATGACATGTATGGTGTCATAGTGATTTCCCTTAGTGGACCATCTCTAATGGTCAATGGATGAAGGTCAACCGCCACGGGTAATAGAAGCTGAGGAACAGTCAATGCTGTTGTGTAAGTTTTTGGTGTATGGCCTTGTAGATTAAAGGCCCAAATGTGGTCCAGAAATGCCAGATGTGGGCCAGAAATGCCAGATGTGGGCCAGAAGGGCCAGATGTGGGAATACAAAATGTAAAAGCTAACATGATAGAGAGCCAACTGAAACCTAATAGCTGATACAAGGAGAGCAATGTGCAAAAAAACTCATAGCAACACTCATACTCAAATGAACTCATCATTAAAGGTTTCAATTTCAGTATCTATTTTTTTTTTTTAGTTGCTATTATTTATTTCCACCATATTGGAAAGACAAGGAGGTTTCATAATCAATAATCATCTGACGTACAATGTCTGTGGACTGAAATGACACGTTATCCCTTGCATCGAGGTCCGTGAGAATACTGTGGGATATTTTGAACTGATCTCTGGGCCAATGGCTGTGAACATAACAATAGATTCAAATGTGAAGGTAATGGAAATGGCAGTTGCCTTCCTTGTGTATATAGTGTCCAGTGTTATTATTGCATCTGTCTGGGCTGTGAGCCATTCCTGGAAAGAAGCTTCCTCTCTCAAGGAAATACCTTAGAAAGCTATTGTCTATCTATCTATCTATCTATCTATCTTTCTTTCTTTCTTTCTTTCTTTCTCTCTCTCTCTCTCTCTCTCTCCCTCTCTCTCTCTCTCTCTCTCTCTCTCTCTTTCTTTCTTTCATCTGTCATTACCCATAACTCAACCCATCAATTTATTTTACTTTCCTCTGACCCATTCTTTCTCTCCCTTATTTCTTCTGTCCTTTGTTCTCTATCTCTCTTTATCTCTGTTACACTCTTTCTTTCTCCCTGCCTCTCTTCTTTCCTTTTTCTCTCTCACTCTCTTTCTCTCCTTCCCTCTTTCTTTCTTTCTTTCTTTCTTTCTTTCTTTCTTTCTTTCTTTCTTTCTTTCTCTGTCCCATTTTCTCTCTCTATGTTTTATTATTCTCTCTATTCTCTTCTCTTCTTTCTTTTCTTTCTCTCTCCTTCCCTCTGCCCCACTGTCTTGCTCTCTATCTTTTTCCCATTATCTCTCTCCCTCCTTTCTTCCCTTTTCTCTCTTTCCCTTACAGTCTTTCTCTCTCCCCCTCTTTCTCTGTTTCCCCTCTCCCAACCTATTTTCCTTCTTTATCCCTTACATCCATCCTCTGTTTTGCTCTCTCCCTCCCTCCCTCCCTCCCTCCCTCCCTCCCTCCCTCCCTTCCTTCCTCCCTTCTTTCCTCCCTTCCTTCCTTCCTTCCTTATTTCTCTAGAGCAGGGCTTCAATCATGGCACAACATCCCATAGAAAATCAATCACAGAAAGTCCAGAAGGTGTCAAGATTTTCAAAAATGTCTCCAGTCTTTATAGTTTTTTTCTCTCTTTTCCTTTGTCTCCTTTCTTTCTTTCTTTCTTTCTTTCTTTCTTTCTTTCTTTCTTTCTTTCTTTCTTTCTTTCTTTCTTTCTTTCTCTGTCCCATTTTCTCTCTCTATGTTTTATTATTCTCTCTATTCTCTTCTCTTCTTTCTTTTCTTTCTCTCTCCTTCCCTCTGCCCCACTCTCTTGCTCTCTATCTTTTTCCCATTATCTCTCTCCCTCCTTTCTTCCCTTTTCTCTCTTTCCCTTACAGTCTTTCTCTCTCCCCCTCTTTCTCTGTTTCCCCTCTCCCAACTTTTCTTTCTTTCTTTCTTTCTTTCTTTCTTTCTTTCTTTCTTTCTTTCTTTCTTTCTTTCTTTCTTTCATCTTTTCCATATCTGTCTATCTATCTATTTATCTGTCTATTGTTACCCATATCTTGACCTATTATCTATCTATCCATCTATCTATCTATTATCTATCTATCCATCTATCTATCTATTATCTATCTATCTATCTATCTATCTATCTATCTATCTATCTATCTATCTATTATCTATCTATTATCTATCTATCTATCTATCTATCTATCTATCTATCTATCTGTCTGTCTGTCTGTCTGTCTGTCTGTCTATCTATCTATCTATCTATCTATCTATCTATCTATCTATCTATTATCTATCTATTATCTATCTATCTATCTATCTATCTATCTATCTATCTATCTATCTATCTGTCTATCTATCTATCTATCTATCTATCTATCTATCTATCTATCTATATATCTATTATCTATCTATCTATTATCTATCTATCTATCTATCTATCTATCTATCTATCTATCTATATATCTATTATCTATCTATCTATCTATCTATTATCTATCTATTATCTATCTATCTATCTATCTATCTATCTATCTATCTATCTATCTATTATCTATCTATCTATTATCTATCTATCTATCTATCTATCTATCTATCTATCTATCTATCTATCTATCTATCTATTATCTATCTATCTATCTATCATTTCAGCACATGTTTTAGAACAAACTTGTTACAAACTGTACCATACACCTGAAAGATGTGAGGATTCTCGAGGTTTCTACAAACTCAGCACCTTCTCTGAACAGCTGCTGAAATAAAACCAAATACACCATCCTTATATTCGACCGTGGGAGCTGAAGATAAAGCTCATTCACAAAGCTTACACACCGAGATGAAGATAATTATTTAAAGAAATAAATGGCAGTTATTTTCAGCCCCGATTTGAACATAACTGTCACAAATCTTTCTTTCTTTCTTTCTTTCTTTCTTTCTTTCTTTCTTTCTTTCTTTCTTTCTCTCTCTCTCTTTCTTTCTTTCTTTCTTTCTTTCTGTCTCTCTCTTTTTCTTTCTTTCTTTCTTTCTTTCTTTCTTTCTCTCTCTTTCTTTCTTTCTTTTTTTTTCTCTTTCTCTCTCTCTCTATTCCTCACTCTCTCTTCACCTCTCCCTCTTCCTCCCCCCCTCTCTCTCTCCCTCTCTCTCTCCCTCTCTCTCTCTCTCTCTCTCTCTCTCTCTCTCTCTCTCTCTCTCTCTCTCGCTTTCTTTCTTTCTTTCTTTCTTTCTTTCTTTCTTTCTTTCTTTCTTTCTCACAAATCTATCTTTTTGATTATCTTTATCACATTCATACCTTTTTGTTCTTCTATTCTTTATCATCCATAATGATTCCATTCTGATCCCCTTTTTATGATCAGTCACACATCAATTATGCATGCGAAGCGTGTATATTTTTAAATACATTTTCTCTTAGGCTACATGGATACCATGTGCAAAGTATTCTCTGTTATTAATTATTTTTAATGTAACGATGGTTCTTTGACCTTGGCCCACACTACACAATGCATACGTTATTGTTAATATACGTCTGCTGCATGTACCACTTCTGGAGGCAGGAGACCAGCTAATTAATCCATTCATGGAATGGGCAGGCACACTTCAAAAGGACTAACCAAACGGCGCAGCTCAATTTGCAATCACCGCGAGCCTAGATATCTCTCCATACGTACGTTCCAATGCCTTCAGCCTACAGCCTGCGAGAAACGCCAGGGTCTTATAACATTAGCCACACATGAGATCTATTCTTGGAAGGGGCATTGGAGACTTTCATGATCCCCAGCATGCTAGTAGACAAAATGGTTGCCGGGGAGTCGATGAATGTACCACCTTCCCTGTACATGGATTTGCTTAGAAAAGTAAAAAAAAAAAAGAAAAAGAAAATGACAAATCTGCAAGGCCTTGCTTGTTTCATTCAGTATGGCGCCCTGGTGGGAATATTTATGCTGTTATCCAATCTAAATATCTAAAAGAAGGAGGAGCCAATGGGGTTTAATCACTGAAAGGGCAATGATTGGTTGCTTAGCTTAGTGAATTCAGTGAAGATATTCTGCCTTTGAATATTTAATCATGTGTAAGGGAAACGAAAAAAAAAAAATAAGTTGTGGCTGGTGCATGAGTTGGTCAATGAAGTGCACATTCTCCTTCGGCAAGTCCATGCCAAGAAGACGGTATGGCTACTCCAGATTTACACCTCGAATGTCTGTTCTAATTTTACTAATTTGATTTAAACAGTAAACATGAGGCATGAGATTCGTGGGTATTCCATGTGTCTTGCAGGCCCCTACCTGGGATAGATATCCACGGGTAGAGGAGCCAAGGAGCCACACTTAGCAAGCGCACTCCATGAAATGGCGGGAACAGAGTCATGTGGCTTGGTCCAGGATCAACGGTCAATGATTTTTGTGAACACTCCTCCATTCTCATCCCTCCTCTCCCCCTCTACATCTCATTGTTTCTCTCTACAAATCTCTCTCTGAAAATTGCTCCTTTCCTCCTTCTTCTCCCCCTCCCTCTTTCCAACTGTCTTTTTTCTCCTTTCTCCTCCATCTTCTCGATCTCTCTCCAAACCTCTCTTTATTTCTCTCCTTTCTTGTCCTCCTCCCCTACTTCCATCCTTTCTCCACCTTCATCCTCTTTCTTTCTTTCTTTCTTTCTTTCTTTCTTTCTTTCTTTCTTTCTTTCTTTCTTTCTTTCTTTCTTTCTTTCTTTCTTTCTTTCTTTCTTTCTTTCTTTCTCTCTCTCTTTCTTTCTCTGTCCCATTTTCTCTCTCTATGTTTTATTATTCTCTCTATTCTCTTCTCTTCTTTCCTTTCTTTCTCTCTCCTTCCCTCTGCCCCACTCTCTTGCTCTCTCTTCTTCCCCTTATCTCTCTCCCTCCTTTCTTCCTTTTTCTCTCTCTCTTTCCCTTACAGTCTTTCTCTCTCCCCCTCTTTCTCTGTTTCCCCTCTCCCAACCTATTTTCCTTCTTTCTCCCTTATATCCATCCTCTGTTTTGCTCCATCCCTCCCTTCCTTCCTCCCTCCCTCCCTCCCTTCCTTCCTTCCTTCCTTCCTTCCTTCCTTCCTTCCTTCCTTCTCTAGAGCCAGGCTTCAATCATGGTACCACATCCCACATCCCAATCACAGAAAGTCCAGAAGGTGTCAAGATTTTCAGAAATGTCTCCAGTCTTTATAGTTTTCTTTCTTTCTTTCTTTCCTTCTTTCTTTCTCTCTCTCTCTCTCTCTCTCTCTCTCTTTCTCTTCCTCTCTCTCTTCCTCTCTCTCCTTCTCTCTCTCCTCTCTCTCCTTCTCTTTCTTTCTTCTCTCTCTCTCTCTCTCTCCCTCTCTCCCTCTCTCTCCTTCTCTCTCTCTTTCTCTTTCTCTCTCTCTCTCTCTCTCTCTTCCCCTCTCTCTCTCTCTCTCCTTCTCTCTCTCTCCTTCTCTCTCTCCTTCCCTCTTTCTTTCTTTCTTTCTTTCTTTCTTTCTTTCTTTCTCTCTTTCTTTCTTTCTTTCTTTCTTTCTTTCCTTCCTTCCTTCCTTCCATCCTTCCTTCCTTCCTTCCTTCCCTCCCTCCTTCCTTCCTTCCTTCCTTCCTTCCTTCCTTCCTTCCTTCCTTCCTTCCTTCCTTCCCTCCTTCCTTCCTTCCTTCCTTCCTTCCTTCCTTCCTTCCTTCCTTCCCTCCTTCCTTCCTTCCTTCCTTCCTTCCTTCCTTCCCTCCTTCCTTCCTTCCTTCCTTCCTTCCTTCCCTCCTTCCTTTTTCTGTTCCTCTATCCTCCCCCAGTTCCTCGTTTCCACCACAATCCTTTCTCCCTTTTTCTTTCTGCCCCCTCCCCTTCCTATTTATTTCATACTTGATCCCCCTCTACCCATAGCATTCAAAGTGGAACATTCCATGGAACGCATCCATTGGCTCACAACATGCTTTCCTGTCATTGTGAAGCATTTACTCCTCGTAAGCATCATTC